>NW_027308585.1:2500-91123 GCF_047496885.1 Scyliorhinus torazame | reverse complement strand
TGTCTCTCCATCGCTCCCTCTCTCCCCCTCGCTCCTTCTCTTCCCCCCCCCCCCGTCTCCCTCTCTCCCCGTCTCCCTCTCCCCGTCTCCCCCTCTCCCCGTCACCCTCTCTCCCCGGATCCCCCTCGCTTCCTCTCTCCCCTCGCTCCCTCCCTCCCCCTTCGCTCCCCCCTCACTCCCTCTCTCCCCCTCGCTCCCTCTCTTCCCGTCTCCCCCTCGCTCCCTCTCTCGCACTCGCTCCCTCTCTCCCCCTCGCTCCCTCTCCCCTCGCTCCCTCTCTCCCCCTTCGCTCCCTCCTCTCCCCCTTCGCTCCCTCTCCCCCCCCCCTCTCTCCCCCCCTCACTCCCTCTCTCCCCCTCGCTCCTCTATCCGTCTCCCCCTCGCTCCCCCTCTCCCGTCTCTTCCCCCCTCGCACCGTCTCTCCCCCTCGCACCCTCTCTCCCCCTCGCTCCTCTATCCGTCTCCCCCTCGCTCCCCTCTCCCGTCTCTCCCCCCTCGCTCCCTCTCTCCCGTCTCTCCCCCCCTCGCACCCTCTCTCCCCCTCGCTCCTCTTTCCGTCTCCCCCTCGCTCCCTCTCTCCCCCTCGCTCCCTCTCTCCCCTCGCTCCCTCTCTCCCCCTCGCTCCCTCTCTCCCCCTCGCTCCCTCTCTCCGGTCTCCCCCCCTCGCTCCCTCTCTCCCCCCTCGCTCCCTCTCTCCCCCCTCGCTCCCTCTCTCTCCCCTCGCTCCCTCTCTCTCCCCTCGCTCCCTCTCTCCCCCTTCGATCCGCCTCTCCCCCTTCACTCCCTCTCTCCCCCTCGCTCCCTCTCTTCCCCCCTCGCTCCCTCTCTCCCCCTTCGATCCGCCTCTCCCCCTTCACCCTCTCTCCCCCCTCTCCCCCCTCTCTCCCTCTCTCCCCCCTCGCTCCCTCTCTCCCCCTCTCTCCCTCTCTCCCCCTCTCTCCCTCTCTGCCCCTCTCTCCCTCTCTCCCCCTCTCTCCCTCTCTGCCCCTCGCTCCCTCTCTCCCCCCTCGCTCCCTCTCTCCCCCCTCGCTCCCTCTCTCCCCCTCGCTCACTCTCTCCCCCTCGCTCACTCTCTCCCCCTCGCTCCCTCTCTCCCCCTCGCTCCCTCTCTCCCCCTCGCTCCCTCTCTCCCCCTCGCTCCCTCTCTCCCCCTCGCTCCCTCTCTCCCCCCTCTCCCCCTGGCTCCCTCTCTCCCCCCTTGCTCCCTCTCTCCCCCTTGCTCCCTCTCTCCCCCCTCTCTCCCCCCTCGCTCCCTCTCTCCCCCCTCGCTCCCTCTCTCCCCCCTCGCTCCCTCTCTCCCCCTCGCTCCCTCTCTCCCCCTTGCTCCCTCTCTCCCCCTTGCTCCCTCTCTCCCCCCTCTCTCCCCCCTCGCTCCCTCTCTCCCCCCTCGCTCCCTCTCTCCCCCTTGCTCCCTCTCTCCCCCCTCTCTCCCTCCTCGCTCCCTCTCTCCCCCCTCGCTCCCTCTCTCCCCCTCGCTCCCTCTCTCCCCCCTTCCCTCTCTCCCTCTCTCCCCCCCTCCCCCCTCTCTTCCCCCCTCTCTCCCTCTCTCCCCCCTCTCTCCCTCTCTCTCCTCCTCGCTCCCTCCCTCCCTCTCTCTCTCCCCTCCCAGACGCCTGGTGGATTCGGCCTGGTCCTGGACCGTGCTGCTGGCAGGCGGGTACCTCTTGCTCCTGGCCTACCTGTCCTCGGGCAGCCTGCTCACCACCCTGCGCCACCTCTGCCGGCTGGCGGTGGGCACGGGCGTGAGGGTGCTGTGCTCGCGCACCTTCTCCTGGATCGAGGATGTGACGGGGTGTTGCTTCCAGCCCACCCCGGAGGGCCTGCTGCTCCTGGAGTCGCTGGGAGACCGGGCCAGCTGCGTGGGCCAGGGTCACCTCTGGCTGGGTTACCAGGTCTCGGGCGAGGCCTTCCTGCTCACCTACGCCTCGCTGGTGCTGGCGGAGGAGCTGTCCGCCTTCCAGCCCTACCTGAGGCGCCGCCTGCCGGCCGGGGCCCCCCTCCGCCTCGTCTACCTGCTGGCGGCCGCCTTCCTCCTCCTCTGGAACGCCCTGCTCCTCGTCTCCGTCGTCTTCTTCCACCGCTACTCGCAGAAGATGGCGGCGGCCGGCTTTGCCCAGCTGTGCTGGCACCTGACCTACCGCCGCTGGTACCTGTGCCGCTGGTCGCCCTCTCGGCCGGCACACGACCTCTTCCCCAGGGGCCCGCCCCGCCGGGACCCGGCGGGCAGGAGGTGTGTGTGCGGGGCAGCGACGGCAGGGGGAGACGTCACCTGGGAATCCGTGACGGAGACGCTCCTGTCCAGAGAGTAACCCCCCGCCCCCCTCCTCCTCCCGCAGTCTCGTCGGATCCTCGGTCAGTCCAGCCCCGGACGGTTTGTAACCCCCCTCTCGGTCATCACTCCCCCCAGTACTGACCCTCTGACAGTGCGGCGCTCCCCCAGTACTGACCCTCTGACAGTGCGGCACTCCCTCAGTACTGACCCTCTGACAGTGCAGCGCTCCCCCAGTACTGACCCTCTGACAGTGCGGCACTCCCCCAGTACTGACCCTCTGACAGTGCGGCACTCCCTCAGTACTGACGCTCTGACAGTGCGGTACTCCCTCTGTACTGACCCTCTGACAGTGCGGTACTCCCTCAGTACTGACGCTCTGACAGTGCGGCACTCCCTCAGTACTGACCCTCTGACAGTGCGGCACTCACTCAGTCCTGACCCTCTGACAGTGCGGCGCTCCCTCAGTACTGACCCTCTGACAGTGCGGCACTCCCTCAGTACTGACCCTCTGACAGTGCGGCACTCCCTCAGTACTGACGCTCTGACAGTGCGGCACTCACTCAGTCCTGACCCTCTGACAGTGCGGCACTCCCTCAGTACTGACCCTCTGACAGTGCGGCGCTCCCTCAGTACTGACCCTCTGACAGTGCAGCACTCCCTCAGTACTGACACTCTGACAGTGCGGCACTCGCTCAGTACTGACCCTCTGACAGTGCGGCACTCCCTCAGTACTGACCCTCTGACAGTGCGGCACTCCCTCAGTACTGACCCTCTGACAGTGCGGCGCTCCCTCAGTACTGACCCTCTGACAGTGCAGCACTCCCTCAGTACTGACACTCTGACAGTGCGGCACTCGCTCAGTACTGACCCTCTGACAGTGCGGCACTCCCTCAGTACTGACCCTCTGACAGTGCGGCACTCCCTCAGTACTGACACTCTGACAGTGCGGCACTCGCTCAGTACTGACCCTCTGACAGTGCGGCACTCCCTCAGTACTGACCTTCTGACAGTGCGGCACTCCCTCAGTACTGACCGTCTGACAGTGCAGCACTCCCTCAGTACTGACCCTCTGACAGTGCGGCACTCCCTCAGTACTGATCCTCTGACAGTGCGGCGCTCCCTCAGTACTGACCCTCTGACAGTGCAGCACTCACTCAGTACTGACCCTCTGACAGTGCGGCACTCCCTCAGTACTGACCCTCTGACAGTGCGGCACTCCCTCAGTACTGACCCTCTGACAGTGCGGCACTCGCTCAGTACTGACCCTCTGACAGTGCGGCACTCCCTCAGTACTGACACTCTGACAGTGCGGCACTCGCTCAGTACTGACCCTCTGACAGTGCGGCACTCCCTCAGTACTGACCCTCTGACAGTGCAGCACTCCCTCAGTACTGACTCTCTGACAGTGCGGCACTCCCTCAATACTGACCCTCTGACAGTGCGGCACTCGCTCAGTACGGACCCTCTGACAGTGCGGCACTCCCTCAGTACGGACCCTCTGACAGTGCGGCACTCCCTCAGTACTGAACCTCTGACAGTGCAGCCCTCCCTCAGTACTGACCCTCTGACAGTGCAGCACTCACTCAGTACTGACCCTCTGACAGTGCGGCACTCCCTCAGTACTGACCCTCTGACAGTGCGGCACTCCCTCAGTACTGACACTCTGACAGTGCGGCACTCGCTCAGTACTGACCCTCTGACAGTGCGGCACTCCCTCAGTACTGACCCTCTGACAGTGCGGCACCCCCTCAGTACTGGCACTCTGACAGTGCGGCACTCGCTCAGTACTGACCCTCTGACAGTGCGGCACTCCCTCAGTACTGACCCTCTGACAGTGCAGCACTCCCTCAGTACTGACTCTCTGACAGTGCGGCACTCCCTCAATACTGACCCTCTGACAGTGCGGCACTCGCTCAGTACTGACCCTCTGACAATGCGGCACTCCCTCAGTACTGACCCTCTGACAGTGCGGCACTCCCTCAGTACTGACTCTCTGACAGTGCGGCACTCCCTCAGTACTGAACCTCTGACAGTGCGGCACTCCCTCAGTACTGACGCTCTGACAGTGCGGCGCTCCCTCAGTACTGACCCTCTGACAGTGCAGCCCTCCCTCAGTACTGACCCTCTGACAGTGCGGCACTCCCTCAGCACTGACCCTCTGACAGTGCAGCACTCCCTCAGCACTGACCCTCTGACAGTGCGGCACTCCCTCAGCACTGACCCTCTGACAGTGCGGCACTCCCTCAGTACTGACCCTCTGACAGTGCTGCGCTCCCTCAGTACTGACCCTCTGACAGTGCTGCGCTCCCTCAGTACTGACCCTCTGACAGTGCGGCACTCCCTCAGTACTGACCCTCTGACAGTGCAGCACTCCCTCAGTACTGACCCTCTGACAGTGCAGCACTCCCTCAGTACTGACCCTCTGACAGTGCGGCACTCCCTCAGTGCTGACCCTCTGACAGTGCAGCACTCCCTCAGTACTGACCCTCTGACAGTGCGGCGCTCCCTCAGTACTGACCCTCTGACAGTGCGGCACTCCCTCAGTACTGACCCTCTGACAGTGCGGCACTCCCTAAATACTGACCCTCTGAAAGTGCGGCACTCCCTCAGTACTGACCCTCTGAAAGTGCGGCACTCCCTCAGTACTGACCCTCTGACAGTGCGGCGCTCCCTCAGTACTGACCCCCTGACAGTGCGGGACTCCCTCAGTACTGACCCCCTGACAGTGCGGCACTCACTCAGTACTGACTCTCTGACAGTGCAGCACTCCCTCAGTACTGAACCTCTGACAGTGCGGCACTCCCTCAGTACTGACGCTCTGACAGTGCGGCACTCCCTCAATACTGACCCTCTGACAGTGCGGCGCTCCCTCAGTACTGACCCTCTGACAGTACGGCGCTCCCTCAGTACTGACCCTCTGACAGTGCAGCACTCCCTCAGTACTGACCCTCTGACAGTGCGTCGCTCCCTCAGTACTGACCCTCTGACAGTGCGGCACTCCCCCAGTACTGACCCTCTGACAGTGCGTCGCTCCCTCAGTACTGACCCTCTGACAGTGCGGCACTCCCCCAGTACTGACCCTCTGACAGTGCCGCACTCCCTCAGTACTGACCCTCTGACAGTGCGACGCTCCCTCAGTACTGACCCTCTGACAGTGAGGCACTCCCTCAGTACTGACCCTCTGACAGTGCAGTACTGCCTCAGTACTGACCCTCTGACAGTGCGGCACTCCCTCAGTACTGACCCTCTGACATTGCGGCACTCGCTCAGTACTGACACTCTGACAGTGCGGCGCTCCCTCAGTACTGACACTCTGACAGTGCAGCACTCCCTCAGTACTGACCCTCAGACAGTGCGACACTCCCTCAGTACTGACCCTCTGACAGTGCGGCACTCGCTCAGTACTGACCATCTGACAGTGCAGCACTCCCTCAGTACTGACCCTCTGACAGTGCGGCACTCGCTCATTACTGACCCTCTGACAGTGCGGCACTCCCTCAGTACTGACCCTCTGACAGTGCGGCACTCCCTCAGTACTGACTCTCTGACAGTGCGGCACTCCCTCAGTACTGAACCTCTGACAGTGCGGCACTCCCTCAGTACTGACGCTCTGACAGTGCAGCCCTCCCTCAGTACTGACCCTCTGACAGTGCGGCACTCCCTCAGCACTGACCCTCTGACAGTGCAGCACTCCCTCAGCACTGACCCTCTGACAGTGCGGCACTCCCTCAGCACTGACCCTCTGACAGTGCGGCACTCCCTCAGTACTGACCCTCTGACAGTGCAGCACTCCCTCAGTACTGACCCTCTGACAGTGCATCACTCCCTCAGTACTGACCCTCTGACAGTGCGGCACTCCCTCAGTGCTGACCCTCTGACAGTGCAGCACTCCCTCAGTACTGACCCTCTGACAGTGCGGCGCTCCCTCAGTACTGACCCTCTGACAGTGCGGCACTCCCTCAGTACTGACGCTCTGACAGTGCGGCGCTCCCTCAGTACTGACCCTCTGACAGTGCGGCGCTCCCTCAGTACTGACGCTCTGACAGTGCGGCACTCACTCAGTCCTGACCCTCTGACAGTGCGGCACTCACTCAGTACTGACCCTCTGACAGTGCGGCACTCCCTCAGTACTGACCCTCTGACAGTGCGGCACTCCCTCAGTACTGACGCTCTGACAGTGCGGCACTCACTCAGTCCTGACCCTCTGACAGTGCGGCACTCCCTCAGTACTGACCCTCTGACAGTGCGGCGCTCCCTCAGTACTGACCCTCTGACAGTGCAGCACTCCCTCAGTACTGACACTCTGACAGTGCGGCACTCGCTCAGTACTGACCCTCTGACAGTGCGGCACTCCCTCAGTACTGACCCTCTGACAGTGCGGCACTCCCTCAGTACTGACCCTCTGACAGTGCGGCGCTCCCTCAGTACTGACCCTCTGACAGTGCAGCACTCCCTCAGTACTGACACTCTGACAGTGCGGCACTCGCTCAGTACTGACCCTCTGACAGTGCGGCACTCCCTCAGTACTGACCCTCTGACAGTGCGGCACTCCCTCAGTACTGACACTCTGACAGTGCGGCACTCGCTCAGTACTGACCCTCTGACAGTGCGGCACTCCCTCAGTACTGACCCTCTGACAGTGCAGCACTCACTCAGTACTGACCCTCTGACAGTGCGGCACTCCCTCAGTACTGACCCTCTGACAGTGCGGCACTCCCTCAATACTGACCCTCTGACAGTGCGGCACTCGCTCAGTACGGACCCTCTGACAGTGCGGCACTCCCTCAGTACGGACCCTCTGACAGTGCGGCACTCCCTCAGTACTGAACCTCTGACAGTGCAGCCCTCCCTCAGTACTGACCCTCTGACAGTGCAGCACTCACTCAGTACTGACCCTCTGACAGTGCGGCACTCCCTCAGTACTGACCCTCTGACAGTGCGGCACTCCCTCAGTACTGACACTCTGACAGTGCGGCACTCGCTCAGTACTGACCCTCTGACAGTGCGGCACTCCCTCAGTACTGACCCCCTGACAGTGCGGCACTCCCTCAGTACTGGCACTCTGACAGTGCGGCACTCGCTCAGTACTGACCCTCTGACAGTGCGGCACTCCCTCAGTACTGACCCTCTGACAGTGCGGCGCTCCCTCAGTACTGACCCTCTGACAGTGCGGCACTCCCTCAGTACTGACTCTCTGACAGTGCGGCACTCCCTCAATACTGACCCTCTGACAGTGCGGCACTCGCTCAGTACTGACCCTCTGACAATGCGGCACTCCCTCAGTACTGACCCTCTGACAGTGCGGCACTCCCTCAGTACTGACTCTCTGACAGTGCGGCACTCCCTCAGTACTGAACCTCTGACAGTGCGGCACTCCCTCAGTACTGACGCTCTGACAGTGCGGCGCTCCCTCAGTACTGACCCTCTGACAGTGCAGCCCTCCCTCAGTACTGACCCTCTGACAGTGCGGCACTCCCTCAGCACTGACCCTCTGACAGTGCAGCACTCCCTCAGCACTGACCCTCTGACAGTGCGGCACTCCCTCAGCACTGACCCTCTGACAGTGCGGCACTCCCTCAGTACTGACCCTCTGACAGTGCTGCGCTCCCTCAGTACTGACCCTCTGACAGTGCTGCGCTCCCTCAGTACTGACCCTCTGACAGTGCGGCACTCCCTCAGTACTGACCCTCTGACAGTGCAGCACTCCCTCAGTACTGACCCTCTGACAGTGCAGCACTCCCTCAGTACTGACCCTCTGACAGTGCGGCACTCCCTCAGTGCTGACCCTCTGACAGTGCAGCACTCCCTCAGTACTGACCCTCTGACAGTGCGGCGCTCCCTCAGTACTGACCCTCTGACAGTGCGGCACTCCCTCAGTACTGACCCTCTGACAGTGCGGCACTCCCTAAATACTGACCCTCTGAAAGTGCGGCACTCCCTCAGTACTGACCCTCTGAAAGTGCGGCACTCCCTCAGTACTGACCCTCTGACAGTGCGGCGCTCCCTCAGTACTGAACCTCTGACAGTGCGGCACTCCCTCAGTACTGACGCTCTGACAGTGCGGCACTCCCTCAATACTGACCCTCTGACAGTGCGGCGCTCCCTCAGTACTGACCCTCTGACAGTACGGCGCTCCCTCAGTACTGACCCTCTGACAGTGCGTCGCTCCCTCAGTACTGACCCTCTGACAGTCCGGCACTCCCCCAGTACTGACCCTCTGACAGTGCCGCACTCCCTCAGTACTGACCCTCTGACAGTGCGACGCTCCCTCAGTACTGACCCTCTGACAGTGAGGCACTCCCTCAGTACTGACCCTCTGACAGTGCAGTACTGCCTCAGTACTGACCCTCTGACAGTGCGGCACTCCCTCAGTACTGACCCTCTGACATTGCGGCACTCGCTCAGTACTGACACTCTTGACAGTGCGGCGCTCCCTCAGTACTGACACTCTGACAGTGCAGCACTCCCTCAGTACTGACCCTCAGACAGTGCGACACTCCCTCAGTACTGACCCTCTGACAGTGCGGCACTCGCTCAGTACTGACCATCTGACAGTGCAGCACTCCCTCAGTACTGACCCTCTGACAGTGCGGCACTCGCTCATTACTGACCCTCTGACAGTGCGGCACTCCCTCAGTACTGACCCTCTGACAGTGCGGCACTCCCTCAGTACTGACTCTCTGACAGTGCGGCACTCCCTCAGTACTGAACCTCTGACAGTGCGGCACTCCCTCAGTACTGACGCTCTGACAGTGCAGCCCTCCCTCAGTACTGACCCTCTGACAGTGCGGCACTCCCTCAGCACTGACCCTCTGACAGTGCAGCACTCCCTCAGCACTGACCCTCTGACAGTGCGGCACTCCCTCAGCACTGACCCTCTGACAGTGCGGCACTCCCTCAGTACTGACCCTCTGACAGTGCAGCACTCCCTCAGTACTGACCCTCTGACAGTGCATCACTCCCTCAGTACTGACCCTCTGACAGTGCGGCACTCCCTCAGTGCTGACCCTCTGACAGTGCAGCACTCCCTCAGTACTGACCCTCTGACAGTGCGGCGCTCCCTCAGTACTGACCCTCTGACAGTGCGGCACTCCCTCAGTACTGACCCTCTGACAGTGCGGCACTCCCTAAATACTGACCCTCTGAAAGTGCGGCACTCCCTCAGTACTGACCCTCTGAAAGTGCCGCGCTCCCTCAGTACTGACCCTCTGACAGTGCGGCACTCCCTCAGTACTGACCCTCTGACAGTGCGGCACTCCCTCAGTACTGACCCCCTGACAGTGCGGCACTCACTCAGTACTGACTCTCTGACAGTGCAGCACTCCCTCAGTACTGAACCTCTGACAGTGCGGCACTCCCTCAGTACTGACGCTCTGACAGTGCGGCACTCCCTCAATACTGACCCTCTGACAGTGCAGCGCTCCCTCAGTACTGACCCTCTGACAGTACGGCGCTCCCTCAGTACTGACCCTCTGACAGTGCGTCGCTCCCTCAGTACTGACCCTCTGACAGTGCCGCACTCCCTCAGTACTGACCCTCTGACAGTGCGACGCTCCCTCAGTACTGACCCTCTGACAGTACGGCGCTCCCTCAGTACTGACCCTCTGACAGTGCGGCACTCCCTCAGTACTGACCCTCTGACAGTGCGGCGCTCCCTCAGTACTGACCCTCTGACACTGCGGCACTCCCTCAATACTGACCCTCTGACAGTGCGGCGCTCCCTCAGTACTGACCCTCTGACAGTGCCGCGCTCCCTCAGTACTGACCCTCTGACAGTGCGGCACTCCCTCAGTACTGACCCTCTGACAGTGCGGCACTCCCTCAGCACTGACCCTCTGACAGTGCAGCACTCCCTCAGTACTGACCCTCTGACAGTGCCGCGCTCCCTCAGCACTGACCCTCTGACAGTGCGGCACTCCCTCAGCACTGACCCTCTGACAGTGCGGCACTCCCTCAGTACTGACCCTCTGACAGTGCTGCGCTCCCTCAGTACTGACCCTCTGACAGTGCTGCGCTCCCTCAGTACTGACCCTCTGACAATGCAGCACTCCCTCAGTACTGACCCTCTGACAGTGCGGCACTCCCTCAGTACTGACCCTGTGACAGTGCAGCACTCCCTCAGTACTGACCCTCTGACAGTGCGGCACTCCCTCAGTACTGACCCTCTGACAGTGCGGCACTCCCTCAGTGCTGACCCTCTGACAGTGCAGCACTCCCTCAGTACTGACCCTCTGACAGTGCGGCACTCCCTCAGTACTGACCCTCTGAAAGTGCGGCACTCCCTCAGTACTGACCCTCTGACAGTGAGGCGCTCCCTCAGTACTGACCCTCTGACAGTGAGGCGCTCCCTCAGTACTGACCCTCTGACAGTGCGGCACTCCCTCAGTACTGACCCCCTGACAGTGCGGCGCTCACTCAGTACTGACTCTCTGACAGTGCAGCACTCCCTCAGTACTGAACCTCTGACAGTACGACACTCCCTCAGTACTGACCCTCTGACAGTGCGGGACTCCCTCAGTACTGACCCTCTGACAGTGCAGTACTGCCTCAGTACTGACCCTCTGACAGTGCGGCACTCCCTCAGTACTGACTCTCTGACAGTGCGGCGCACCCTCAGTACTGACCCTCTGACAGTGCAGCATTCCCTCAGTACTGACCCTCTGACAGTGCGACACTCCCTCAGTACTGACCCTCTGACAGTGCGGCACTCCCTCAGTACTGACCCTCTGACAGTGCAGTACTGCCTCAGTACTGACCCTCTGACAGTGCGGCACTCCCTCAGTACTGACCCTCTGGCAGTGCGGCGCTCCCTCAGTACTGACCCTCTGACAGTGCGGCACTCCCTCAGTACTGACCCTCTGACAGTGCGGCGCTCCCTCAGTACTGACCCTCTGACAGTGCAGCACTCCCTCAGTACTGACCCTCTGACAGTGCGGCACTCCCTCAGTACTGACCCCCTGACAGTCCGGCACTCCCTCAGTACTGACCCTCGGACAGTGCGGCGCTCCCTCAGTACTGACCCTCTGACAGTGCGGCACCCCCTCAGTACTGACCCTCTGACAGTGCGGCACCCCCTCAGTACTGACTCTCTGACAGCGCAACACTCCCTCAGTACTCACTCTCTGACAGTGCGGCACTCCCTCAGTACTGACCCTCTGACAGTGCGGCACTCCCTCAGTACTGACCCTCTGACAGTGCGGCACTCCCTCAGTACTGACCCTCTGACAGTGCGGCGCTCCCTCAGTACTGACCCTCTGACAGTGCGGCACTCCCTCAATACTGACCCTCTGACAGTGCAGCGCTCCCTCAGTACTGACCCTCTGACAGTGCGGCGCTCCCTCAGTACTGACCCTCTGACAGTGCGGCACTCTCTCAGTACTGACCCTCTGACAGTGCGGCACTCCCTCAGTACTGACCCTCTGACAGTGCGGCATTCCCTCAGTACTGACCCTCTGACAGTGCGGCACTCCCTCAGTACTGACCCTCTGACAGTGCAGCACTCCCTCAGTACTCACCCACTGACAGTGCGGCACTCCCTCAATACTGACCCTCTGACAGTGCAGCACTCCCTCAGTACTGACACTCTGACAGTGCGGCACTCCCTCAGTACTCACCCTCTGATAGTGCGGCACTCTCTCAGTACTGACCCTCTGACAGTGCGGCACTCCCTCAGTACTGACCCTCTGACAGTGCGGCATTCCCTCAGTACTGACCCTCTGACAGTGCGGCACTCCCTCAGTACTGACACTCTGACAGTGCGGCACTCCCTCAGTACTGACCCTCTGACAGTGCGGCGCTCCCTCAGTACTGACCCTCTGACAGTGCGGAGCTCCCTCAGTACTGACCCTCTGACAGTGCGGAGCTCCCTCAGTACTGACACTCTGACAGTGCGGTGCTCCCTCAGTACTGACCCTCTGACAGTGCGGCACTCCCTCAGTACTGACCCTCTGACAGTGCGGCACTCCCTCAGTACTGACCCTCTGACAGTGCGGCACTCCCTCAGTACTGACCCTCTGACAGTGCGGCACTCCCTCAGTACTGACCCTCTGACAGTGCGGCGCTCCCTCAGTACTGACACTCTGACAGTGAGGCACTCCCTCAGTACTGACCCTCTGTCAGTGCGGCACTCCCTCAGTACTGACCCTCTGACAGTGCGGCGCTCCCTCAGTACTGACCCTCTGACAGTGCGGCACTCCCTCATTACTGACCCTCTGACAGTGCAGCACTCCCTCAGTACTGACCCTCTGACAGTGCGGCACTCCCTCAGTACTGACCCTCTGACAGTGCAGCACTCCCTCAGTACTGACCCTCTGACAGTGCGGCACTCCCTCAGTTCTGACCCTCTGACAGTGCAGCACTCCCTCAGTACTGACCCTCTGACAGTGCGGCACTCCCTCAGTACTGACCCTCTGACAGTGCGGCGCTCCCTCAGTTCTGACCCTCTGACAGTGCGGTGCTCCCAGCTGCAGTACGTTCTGACCCTGGATTCTGGGGGCCCTGGGCGATTGACCTGACAACCCCCTGCGTCTGAGATGGAACTGACTATAAACCGTTATCTTCATCACAGTTTGAGTAGCACTGTGTCACGATATATGATTTATTTTGTGCTGTGCCATTAAAAATGTGGAATCTGTGTTGTGACTCAGTTTTGTGATCATTCGGTTATATTGTGGTCCTGTGCAATGAAAGGTTTGTTCGGTATTGTCACGGGGACTTGCTTTGCATTTACCTTGGGGTGCTGTCAACGGAGCCTTGGCGAGTTCCCGCAGTGCGTCTCGTGGACGGTACACGTGGCTGCCTCGGGGGGTGGAGGGAGCCCTCCATACCCAGACGCACGGACCCAACCCCACACAATAGCTGTGAGCCACGCTAATCTCTGCCATTTGCTCGGAACTATTCATAGCCTTGTCTGCCGGGTGTCCGAATCTCCCCGATGCCAGAGCACGTCGAACATTCTCTCGCTTTCTATTTTAAGTGTCAGTATGTCCGTGTTTCTGCTCCTGTGTAACAGGCTCGAGGGGCTGAATGGGCCTCCTCCTGTTCCTATGCGACTGGCTCGAGGGTCTGAATGGGCCTCCTCCTGTTCCTGTGCGACAGGCTCGAGGGGCTGAATGGGCCTCGTCCTGTTCCTGGGTGACAGGCTCGAGGGGCTGAATGGGCCTCCTTCTGTTCCTGTGTAACAGACTCGAGCAGGGGGCTGAATGGGCCTCCTCCTGTTCCTGTGTAACAGGCTCGAGGAAGAGGGGCTGAATGGGCCTCCTCCTGTTCCTGTGTAACAGGCTCGAGCAGGGGGCTGAATGGGCCTCCTCCTGTTCCTGTGTGACTGGCTCGAGGTGCTGAATGGGCCTCCTGTTCCTGTGTGACTGGCTCGAGGGGCTGAATGGGCCTCCTCCTGTTCCTGTGTGACTGGCTCAAGGGGCTGAATGGGCCTCCTCCTGTTCCTGTGTGACTGGCTCGAGGGGCTGAATGGGCCTCCTGTTCCTGTGTGACTGGCTCGAGGGGCTGAATCGGCCTCCTCCTGTTCCTGTGTAACAGCCTCGAGGGGCTGAATGGGCCTCCTCCTGTTCCTGTGCGACTTGCTCGAGGAAGGGGGACTGAATGGGCCTCCTCCTGTTCCTGTGTAACAGACTCGAGGGGCTGAATGGGGACTCCTCCTGTTCCTGTGTGACTGGCTCGAGGGGCTGAATGGGCCTCCTCCTGTTCCTGTGTAACAGGCTCGAGGAAGGGGGGCTGAATGGGCCTCCTCCTGTTCCTGTGTAACAGACTCAAGCAGGGGGCTGAATGGGCCTCCTCCTGTTCCTGTGTAACAGGCTCGAGGAAGGGGGGCTGAATGGGCCTCCTCCTGTTCCTGTGTAACAGGCTCGAGGAAGGGGGGCTGAATGGGCCTCCTCCTGTTCCTGTGTAACAGGCTCGAGGAAGGGGGACTGAATGGGCCTCCTCCTGTTCCTGTGTAACAGACTCAAGCAGGGGGCTGAATGGGCCTCCTCCTGTTCCTGTGTAACAGACGCGAGGGGCTGAATGGGCCTCCTCCTGTTCCTGTGTAACAGGCTCGAGCAGGGGGCTGAATGGGCCTCCTCCTGTTCCTGTGTGACTGGCTCGAGGGGCTGAATGGGCCTCCTCCTGTTCCTGTGTGACTGGCTCGAGGGGCTGAATGGGCCTCCTCCTGTTCCTGTGTGACTGGCTCGAGGGGCTGAATGGGCCTCCTCCTGTTCCTGTGTGACTGGCTCGAGGGGCTGAATGGGCCTCCTCCTGTTCCTGTGTGACTGGCTCGAGGGGTTGAATGGGCCTCCTCCTGTTCCTGTGTAACAGACTCGAGCAGGGGGCTGAATGGGCCTCCTCCTGTTCCTGTGTAACAGGCTCTAGCAGTGGGCTGAATGGGCCTCCTCCTGTTCCTGTGTAACAGGCTCTAGCAGTGGGCTGAATGGGCCTCCTCCTGTTCCTGTGTAACAGGCTCGAGCAGGGGGCTGAATGGGCCTCCTCCTGTTCCTGTGTGACTGGCTCGAGGGGCTGAATGGGCCTCCTCCTGTTCCTGTGTGACTGGCTCGAGGGGTTGAATGGGCCTCCTCCTGTTCCTGTGTAACAGACTCGAGCAGGGGGCTGAATGGGCCTCCACCTGTTCCTGTGTAACAGACTCGAGGAAGGGGGGCTGAATGGGCCTCCTCCTGTTCCTGTGTAACAGACTCGAGCAGGGGGCTGAATGGGCCTCCTCCTGTTCCTGTGTAACAGGCTCTAGCAGTGGGCTGAATGGCCTCCTCCTGTTCCTGTGTAACAGGCTCGAGGAAGGGGGACTGAATGAGCCTCCTCCTGTTCCTGTGTAACAGACTCGAGGAAGGGGGACTGAATGAGCCTCCTCCTGTTCCTGTGTAACAGGCTCGAGGAGAGGGGGCTGAATGGGCCTCCTCCTGTTCCTGTGTAACAGACTCAAGCAGGGGGCTGAATGGGCCTCCTCCTGTTCCTGTGTAACAGACTCGAGCAGGGGGCTGAATGGGCCTCCTCCTGTTCCTGTGTAACAGACTCGAGCAGGGGGCTGAATGTGCCTCCTCCTGTTACTGTGCAACAGGCTCGAGCAGGGGGCTGAATGGGCCTCCTCCTGTTCCTGTGTAACAGACTCGAGCAGGGGGCTGAATGGACCTCCTCCTGTTCCTGTGTAACAGACTCGAGGGGCTGAATGTGCCTCCTCCTGTTCCTGTGTAACAGGCTCGAGCAGGGGGCTGAATGGGCCTCCTCCTGTTACTGTGCAACAGGCTCGAGCAGGGGGCTGAATGGGCCTCCCCCTGTTCCTGTGTAACAGGCTCGAGCAGGGGGCTGAATGGGCCTCCTCCTGTTCCTGTGTAACAGGCTCTAGCAGTGGGCTGAATGGCCTCCTCCTGTTCCTGTGTAACAGGCTCGAGGAAGGGGGACTGAATGAGCCTCCTCCTGTTCCTGTGTAACAGACTCGAGGAAGGGGGACTGAATGAGCCTCCTCCTGTTCCTGTGTAACAGGCTCGAGGAGAGGGGGCTGAATGGGCCTCCTCCTGTTCCTGTGTAACAGACTCAAGCAGGGGGCTGAATGGGCCTCCTCCTGTTCCTGTGTAACAGACTCGAGCAGGGGGCTGAATGGGCCTCCTCCTGTTACTGTGCAACAGGCTCGAGCAGGGGGCTGAATGGGCCTCCTCCTGTTCCTGTGTAACAGACTCGAGCAGGGGGCTGAATGGACCTCCTCCTGTTCCTGTGTAACAGGCTCTAGCAGTGGGCTGAATGGCCCTCCTCCTGTTCCTGTGTAACAGACTCGAGCAGGGGGCTGAATGGGCCTCCTCCTGTTCCTGTGTAACAGACTCGAGCAGGGGGCTGAATGGGCCTCCTCCTGTTCCTGTGTAACAGACTCGAGCAGGGGGCTGAATGAGCCTCCTCCTGTTCCTGTGTAACAGACTCGAGCAGGGGGCTGAATGGGCCTCCTCCTGTTCCTGTGCAACAGGCTCGAGAAAGGGGGACTGAATGGGCCTCCTCCTGTTCCTGTGTAACAGACTCGAGCAGGGGGCTGAATGGGCCTCCTCCTGTTCCTGTGTAACAGACTCGAGCAGGGGGCTGAATGGGCCTCCTCCTGTTCCTGTGCAACAGGCTCGAGCAGGGGGCTGAATGGGCCTCCTCCTGTTCCTGTGCAACAGGCTCGAGCAGGGGGCTGAATGGGCCTCCTCCTGTTCCTGTGCAACAGGCTCGAGCAGGGGGCTGAATGGGCCTCCTCCTGTTCCTGTGCAACAGGCTCGAGCAGGGGGCTGAATGGGCCTCCTCTTGTTCCTGTGTAACAGACTCGAGGGGCTGAATGGGCCTCCTCCTGTTCCTGTGTAACAGACTCGAGGAAGGGGCTGAATGGGCCTCCTCCTGTTCCTGTGTGACTGGCTCGAGGGGCTGAATGGGCCTCCTCCTGTTCCTGTGCGACAGGCTCGAGGGGCTGAATGGGCCTCCTCCTGTTCCTGTGTGACAGGCTCGAGGGGCTCAATGGGCCTCCTCCTGTTCCTGTGTGACTGGCTCGAGGGGCTGAATGGGCCTCCTCCTGTTCCTGTGTGACTGGCTCGAGGGGCTGAATGGGCCTCCTCCTGTTCCTGTGCAACAGACTCGAGCAGGGGGCTGAATGGGCCTCCTCCTGTTCCTGTGTGACTGGCTCGAGGGGCTGAATGGGCCTCCTCCTGTCCCTGTGTGACTGGCTCGAGGGGCTGAATCGGCCTCCTCCTGTTCCTGTGTAACAGCCTCGAGGGGCTGAATGGGCCTCCTCCTGTTCCTGTGCGACTGGCTCGAGGGTCTGAATGGGCATCCTCCTGTTCCTGTGCGACTTGCTCGAGGAAGGGGGACTGAATGGGCCTCCTCCTGTTCCTGTGTAACAGACTCGAGGGGCTGAATGGGCCTCCTCCTGTTCCTGTGTGACTGGCTCGAGGGGCTGAATGGGCCTCCTCCTGTTCCTGTGTAACAGGCTCGAGGAAGGGGGGCTGAATGGGCCTCCTCCTGTTCCTGTGTAACAGACTCAAGCAGGGGGCTGAATGGGCCTCCTCCTGTTCCTGTGTAACAGGCTCGAGGAAGGGGGGCTGAATGGGCCTCCTCCTGTTCCTGTGTAACAGGCTCGAGGAAGGGGGGCTGAATGGGCCTCCTCCTGTTCCTGTGTAACAGGCTCGAGGAAGGGGGACTGAATGGGCCTCCTCCTGTTCCTGTGTAACAGACTCAAGCAGGGGGCTGAATGGGCCTCCTCCTGTTCCTGTGTAACAGACGCGAGGGGCTGAATGGGCCTCCTCCTGTTCCTGTGTAACAGGCTCGAGCAGGGGGCTGAATGGGCCTCCTCCTGTTCCTGTGTGACTGGCTCGAGGGGCTGAATGGGCCTCCTCCTGTTCCTGTGTAACAGGCTCTAGCAGTGGGCTGAATGGGCCTCCTCCTGTTCCTGTGTAACAGGCTCGAGGAAGGGGGGCTGAATGGGCCTCCTCCTGTTCCTGTGTAACAGGCTCGAGGAAGGGGGGCTGAATGGGCCTCCTCCTGTTCCTGTGTAACAGGCTCGAGGAAGGGGGACTGAATGGGCCTCCTCCTGTTCCTGTGTAACAGACTCAAGCAGGGGGCTGAATGGGCCTCCTCCTGTTCCTGTGTAACAGACTCGAGGGGCTGAATGGGCCTCCTCCTGTTCCTGTGTGACTGGCTCGAGGGGCTGAATGGGCCTCCTCCTGTGTAACAGGCTCGAGGAAGGGGGGCTGAATGGGCCTCCTCCTGTTCCTGTGTAACAGACTCAAGCAGGGGGCTGAATGGGCCTCCTCCTGTTCCTGTGTAACAGGCTCGAGGAAGGGGGGCTGAATGGGCCTCCTCCTGTTCCTGTGTAACAGGCTCGAGGAAGGGGGGCTGAATGGGCCTCCTCCTGTTCCTGTGTAACAGGCTCGAGGAAGGGGGACTGAATGGGCCTCCTCCTGTTCCTGTGTAACAGACTCAAGCAGGGGGCTGAATGGGCCTCCTCCTGTTCCTGTGTAACAGACGCGAGGGGCTGAATGGGCCTCCTCCTGTTCCTGTGTAACAGGCTCGAGCAGGGGGCTGAATGGGCCTCCTCCTGTTCCTGTGTGACTGGCTCGAGGGGCTGAATGGGCCTCCTCCTGTTCCTGTGTAACAGGCTCTAGCAGTGGGCTGAATGGGCCTCCTCCTGTTCCTGTGTAACAGGCTCGAGCAGGGGGCTGAATGGGCCTCCTCCTGTTCCTGTGTGACTGGCTCGAGGGGCTGAATGGGCCTCCTCCTGTTCCTGTGTGACTGGCTCGAGGGGTTGAATGGGCCTCCTCCTGTTCCTGTGTAACAGACTCGAGCAGGGGGCTGAATGGGCCTCCACCTGTTCCTGTGTAACAGACTCGAGGAAGGGGGGCTGAATGGGCCTCCTCCTGTTCCTGTGTAACAGACTCGAGCAGGGGGCTGAATGGGCCTCCTCCTGTTCCTGTGTAACAGGCTCTAGCAGTGGGCTGAATGGCCTCCTCCTGTTCCTGTGTAACAGGCTCGAGGAAGGGGGACTGAATGAGCCTCCTCCTGTTCCTGTGTAACAGACTCGAGGAAGGGGGACTGAATGAGCCTCCTCCTGTTCCTGTGTAACAGGCTCGAGGAGAGGGGGCTGAATGGGCCTCCTCCTGTTCCTGTGTAACAGACTCAAGCAGGGGGCTGAATGGGCCTCCTCCTGTTCCTGTGTAACAGACTCGAGCAGGGGGCTGAATGGGCCTCCTCCTGTTCCTGTGTAACAGACTCGAGCAGGGGGCTGAATGGGCCTCCTCCTGTTCCTGTGTAACAGACTCGAGCAGGGGGCTGAATGGGCCTCCTCCTGTTCCTGTGTAACAGACTCGAGCAGGGGGCTGAATGAGCCTCCTCCTGTTCCTGTGTAACAGACTCGAGCAGGGGGCTGAATGGGCCTCCTCCTGTTCCTGTGCAACAGGCTCGAGAAAGGGGGACTGAATGGGCCTCCTCCTGTTCCTGTGTAACAGACTCGAGCAGGGGGCTGAATGGGCCTCCTCCTGTTCCTGTGTAACAGACTCGAGCAGGGGGCTGAATGGGCCTCCTCCTGTTCCTGTGCAACAGGCTCGAGCAGGGGGCTGAATGGGCCTCCTCCTGTTCCTGTGCAACAGGCTCGAGCAGGGGGCTGAATGGGCCTCCTCCTGTTCCTGTGCAACAGGCTCGAGCAGGGGGCTGAATGGGCCTCCTCCTGTTCCTGTGAAACAGGCTCGAGCAGGGGGCTGAATGGGCCTCCTCCTGTTCCTGAGTAACAGGCTCGAGGAGGGGGGGCTGAATGGGCCTCCTCCTGTTCCTGTGTAACAGACTCGAGCAGGGGGCTGAATGGGCCTCCTCCTGTTCCTGTGCAACAGGCTCGAGCAGGGGGCTGAATGGGCCTCCTCCTGTTCCTGTGTAACAGACTCGAGCAGGGGGCTGAATGGGCCTCCTCCTGTTCCTGTGCAACAGGCTCGAGCAGGGGGCTGAATGGGCCTCCCCCTGTTCCTGTGTAACAGGCTCGAGGAAGGGGGACTGAATGGGCCTCCTCCTGTTCCTGTGTAACAGACTCGAGGAAGGGGGGCTGAATGGGCCTCCTCCTGTTCCTGTGTAACAGACTCAAGCAGGGGGGGGACTGAATAGGCCTCCTCCTGTCCCTGTGTAACAGACTCGAGGGGCTGAATGTGCCTCCTCCTGTTCCTGTGTAACAGGCTCGAGCAGGGGGCTGAATGGGCCTCCTCCTGTTCCTGTGTAACAGACTCGAGCAGGGGGCTGAATGGGCCTCCTCCTGTTCCTGTGTAACAGGCTCGAGCAGGGGGCAAAATGGGCCTCCTCCTGTCCCTGTGTAACAGGCTCGAGCAGGGGGCTGAATGGGCCTCCTCCTGTTCCTGTGTAACAGACTCGAGCAGGGGGCTGAATGGGCCTCCTCCTGTCCCTGTGCAACAGACTCGAGCAGGGGGCTGAATGGGCCTCCTCCTGTCCCTGTGTAACAGACTCGAGCAGGGGGCTGAATGGGCCTCCTCCTGTTCCTGTGTAACAGACTCGAGCAGGGGGCTGAATGGGCCTCCTCCTGTTCCTGTGTAACAGACTCGAAGGGCTGAATGGGCCTCCTCCTGTTCCTGTGTAACAGACTCGAGCAGGGGGCTGAATGGGCCTCCTCCTGTTCCTGTGTAACAGACTCGAAGGGCTGAATGGGCCTCCTCCTGTCCCTGTGCAACAGACTCGAGCAGGGGGATGAATGGGCCTCCTCCTGTTCCTGTGTAACAGGCTCGAGGAGGGGGGCTGAATGGGCCTCCTCCTGTCCCTGTGCAACAGACTCGAGCAGGGGGCTGAATGGGCCTCCTCCTGTTCCTGTGCAACAGACTCGAGGGGCTGAATGTGCCTCCTCCTGTTCCTGTGTAACAGGCTCGAGCAGGGGGCTGAATGGGCCTCCTCCTGTTCCTGTGTAACAGGCTCGAGCAGGGGGCAAAATGGGCCTCCTCCTGTCCCTGTGTAACAGGCTCGAGCAGGGGGCTGAATGGGCCTCCTCCTGTTCCTGTGTAACAGACTCGAGCAGGGGGCTGAATGGGCCTCCTCCTGTCCCTGTGCAACAGACTCGAGCAGGGGGCTGAATGGGCCTCCTCCTGTCCCTGTGTAACAGACTCGAGCAGGGGGCTGAATGGGCCTCCTCCTGTTCCTGTGTAACAGACTCGAGCAGGGGGCTGAATGGGCCTCCTCCTGTTCCTGTGTAACAGACTCGAGCAGGGGGCTGAATGGGCCTCCTCCTGTTCCTGTGTAACAGACTCGAAGGGCTGAATGGGCCTCCTCCTGTTCCTGTGTAACAGACTCGAGCAGGGGGCTGAATGGGCCTCCTCCTGTTCCTGTGTAACAGACCCGAAGGGCTGAATGGGCCTCCTCCTGTCCCTGTGCAACAGACTCGAGCAGGGGGCTGAATGGGCCTCCTCCTGTTCCTGTGCAACAGGCTCGAGCAGGGGGCTGAATGGGCCTCCTCCTGTTCCTGTGCAACAGACTCGAGCAGGGGGCTGAATGGGCCTCCTCCTGTTCCTGTGTAACAGACTCGAGCAGGGGGCTGAATGGGCCTCCACCTGTTCCTGTGTAACAGACTCGAGGAAGGGGGGCTGAATGGGCCTCCTCCTGTTCCTGTGTAACAGACTCGAGCAGGGGGCTGAATGGGCCTCCTCCTGTTCCTGTGTAACAGGCTCTAGCAATGGGCTGAATGGCCTCCTCCTGTTCCTGTGTAACAGGCTCGAGGAAGGGGGACTGAATGAGCCTCCTCCTGTTCCTGTGTAACAGACTCGAGGAAGGGGGACTGAATGAGCCTCCTCCTGTTCCTGTGTAACAGGCTCGAGGAGAGGGGGCTGAATGGGCCTCCTCCTGTTCCTGTGTAACAGACTCAAGCAGGGGGCTGAATGGGCCTCCTCCTGTTCCTGTGTAACAGACTCGAGCAGGGGGCTGAATGGGCCTCCTCCTGTTCCTGTGTAACAGACTCGAGCAGGGGGCTGAATGGGCCTCCTCCTGTTCCTGTGTAACAGACTCGAGCAGGGGGCTGAATGGGCCTCCTCCTGTTCCTGTGTAACAGACTCGAGCAGGGGGCTGAATGAGCCTCCTCCTGTTCCTGTGTAACAGACTCGAGCAGGGGGCTGAATGGGCCTCCTCCTGTTCCTGTGCAACAGGCTCGAGAAAGGGGGACTGAATGGGCCTCCTCCTGTTCCTGTGTAACAGACTCGAGCAGGGGGCTGAATGGGCCTCCTCCTGTTCCTGTGTAACAGACTCGAGCAGGGGGCTGAATGGGCCTCCTCCTGTTCCTGTGCAACAGGCTCGAGCAGGGGGCTGAATGGGCCTCCTCCTGTTCCTGTGCAACAGGCTCGAGCAGGGGGCTGAATGGGCCTCCTCCTGTTCCTGTGCAACAGGCTCGAGCAGGGGGCTGAATGGGCCTCCTCCTGTTCCTGTGAAACAGGCTCGAGCAGGGGGCTGAATGGGCCTCCTCCTGTTCCTGAGTAACAGGCTCGAGGAGGGGGGGCTGAATGGGCCTCCTCCTGTTCCTGTGTAACAGACTCGAGCAGGGGGCTGAATGGGCCTCCTCCTGTTCCTGTGCAACAGGCTCGAGCAGGGGGCTGAATGGGCCTCCTCCTGTTCCTGTGTAACAGACTCGAGCAGGGGGCTGAATGGGCCTCCTCCTGTTCCTGTGCAACAGGCTCGAGCAGGGGGCTGAATGGGCCTCCCCCTGTTCCTGTGTAACAGGCTCGAGGAAGGGGGACTGAATGGGCCTCCTCCTGTTCCTGTGTAACAGACTCGAGGAAGGGGGGCTGAATGGGCCTCCTCCTGTTCCTGTGTAACAGACTCAAGCAGGGGGGGGACTGAATAGGCCTCCTCCTGTCCCTGTGTAACAGACTCGAGGGGCTGAATGTGCCTCCTCCTGTTCCTGTGTAACAGGCTCGAGCAGGGGGCTGAATGGGCCTCCTCCTGTTCCTGTGTAACAGACTCGAGCAGGGGGCTGAATGGGCCTCCTCCTGTTCCTGTGTAACAGGCTCGAGCAGGGGGCAAAATGGGCCTCCTCCTGTCCCTGTGTAACAGGCTCGAGCAGGGGGCTGAATGGGCCTCCTCCTGTTCCTGTGTAACAGACTCGAGCAGGGGGCTGAATGGGCCTCCTCCTGTCCCTGTGCAACAGACTCGAGCAGGGGGCTGAATGGGCCTCCTCCTGTCCCTGTGTAACAGACTCGAGCAGGGGGCTGAATGGGCCTCCTCCTGTTCCTGTGTAACAGACTCGAGCAGGGGGCTGAATGGGCCTCCTCCTGTTCCTGTGTAACAGACTCGAAGGGCTGAATGGGCCTCCTCCTGTTCCTGTGTAACAGACTCGAGCAGGGGGCTGAATGGGCCTCCTCCTGTTCCTGTGTAACAGACTCGAAGGGCTGAATGGGCCTCCTCCTGTCCCTGTGCAACAGACTCGAGCAGGGGGATGAATGGGCCTCCTCCTGTTCCTGTGTAACAGGCTCGAGGAGGGGGGCTGAATGGGCCTCCTCCTGTCCCTGTGCAACAGACTCGAGCAGGGGGCTGAATGGGCCTCCTCCTGTTCCTGTGCAACAGACTCGAGGGGCTGAATGTGCCTCCTCCTGTTCCTGTGTAACAGGCTCGAGCAGGGGGCTGAATGGGCCTCCTCCTGTTCCTGTGTAACAGACTCGAGCAGGGGGCTGAATGGGCCTCCTCCTGTTCCTGTGTAACAGGCTCGAGCAGGGGGCAAAATGGGCCTCCTCCTGTCCCTGTGTAACAGGCTCGAGCAGGGGGCTGAATGGGCCTCCTCCTGTTCCTGTGTAACAGACTCGAGCAGGGGGCTGAATGGGCCTCCTCCTGTCCCTGTGCAACAGACTCGAGCAGGGGGCTGAATGGGCCTCCTCCTGTCCCTGTGTAACAGACTCGAGCAGGGGGCTGAATGGGCCTCCTCCTGTTCCTGTGTAACAGACTCGAGCAGGGGGCTGAATGGGCCTCCTCCTGTTCCTGTGTAACAGACTCGAGCAGGGGGCTGAATGGGCCTCCTCCTGTTCCTGTGTAACAGACTCGAAGGGCTGAATGGGCCTCCTCCTGTTCCTGTGTAACAGACTCGAGCAGGGGGCTGAATGGGCCTCCTCCTGTTCCTGTGTAACAGACCCGAAGGGCTGAATGGGCCTCCTCCTGTCCCTGTGCAACAGACTCGAGCAGGGGGCTGAATGGGCCTCCTCCTGTTCCTGTGCAACAGGCTCGAGCAGGGGGCTGAATGGGCCTCCTCCTGTTCCTGTGCAACAGACTCGAGGGGGGCTGAATGGGCCTCCTCCTGTTCCTGTGTAACAGGCTCGAGCAGGGGGCTGAATGGGCCTCCTCCTATTCCTGTGCAACAGGCTCGAGCAGGGGGCTGAATGGGCCTCCTCCTGTTCCTGTGCAACAGACTCGAGCAGGGGGCTGAATGGGCCTCCTCCTGTTCCTGTGCAACAGACTCGCGAGGCTAGGAGTGGGGGTGGGATCTACAAAGAGGGGGCGGGGTCTCTTTAGGGGCCTGGTCTCATTAGGGTGGGCTGGGCTTAGTGGTAAGGGCATGGTCTCGGAGGAGGGGGCGTGGTCTCCAAAGAGGAGATGGGGTCTCTTTGGGGGCGTGGTCTCAGAGGAATGGGGAGTGGTTTCTTGAGGGGTCAGGGTCTCTTTATGGGTGTGGTTATGGAGGAGGGGGCATGGTCTCCAAAGAGGGGGCAGGGTCTCCTTACGGGCGTGGTCTCTTGAGAGTGGGCAGGGCTTAGGGGTAGGAGTGTGGTCTCCAAAGAGTGGGCGGGGTTGCTTTAGGGGTGAGGTCTCTTGGGGGTGGGCGGGGCTTAGGGGTAAGGGCATTGTGTCGTGGGTGTTGGGGCGTGGTCGCCAAACAGGAGGCGTGGCCTCTTGGGCTAAACACTGACCCCTTTGCCGAGACCCCGTCCCCCTCCTCTGCGACCCCGTCCCCCTCCTCTGCGACCCCGTCCCCCTCCTCTGCGACCCCGTCCCCCTCCTCTGCGACCCCGTCCCCCTCCTCTGCGACCCCGTCCCCCTCCTCCTCTGCGACCCCGTCCCCCTCCTCTGCGACCCCGTCCCCCTCCTCTGCGACCCCGTCCCCCTCCTCTGCGACCCCGTCCCCCTCCTCTGCGACCCCGTCCCCCTCCTCCTCTGCGACCCCGTCCCCCTCCTCTGCGACCCCGTCCCCCTCCTCTGCGACCCCGTCCCCCTCCTCTGCGACCCCGTCCCCCTCCTCTGCGACCCCGTCCCCCTCCTCTGCGACCCCGTCCCCCTCCTCTGCGACCCCGTCCCCCTCCTCTGCGACCCCGTCCCCCTCCTCTGCGACCCCGTCCCCCTCCTCTGCGACCCCGTCCCCCTCCTCTGCGACCCCGTCCCCCTCCTCTGCGACCCCGTCCCCCTCCTCTGCGACCCCGTCCCCCTCCTCTGCGACCCCGTCCCCCTCCTCTGCGACCCCGTCCCCCTCCTCTGCGACCCCGTCCCCCTCCTCTGCGACGCCGTCCCCCTCCTCTGCGACCCCGTCCCCCTCCTCTGCGACCCCGTCCCCCTCCTCTGCGACCCCGTCCCCCTCCTCTGCGACCCCGTCCCCCTCCTCTGCGACCCCGTCCCCCTCCTCTGCGACCCCGTCCCCCTCCTCTGCGACCCCGTCCCCCTCCTCTGCGACCCCGTCCCCCTCCTCTGCGACCCCGTCCCCCTCCTCTGCGACCCCGTCCCCCTCCTCTGCGTCCCGCTCCTCTGCGTCCCCCTCCTCTGCGTCCCCCTCCTCTGCGTCCCCCTCCTCTGCGACCCCCTCCTCTGCGACCCCCTCCTCTGCGACCCCCTCCTCTGCGACCCCCTCCTCCGCGACCCCCTCCTCCGCGACCCCCTCCTCCGCGACCCCACCCCTTTGCTGAGACCCCACCCCTTTGCTGAGACCCCACCCCCTCTGAGACCCCGCGCCTACCACAACCCCACCAAGAGACCACACCCCTGAAGAGCGCCACCCCTTCTGCTGAGACCCACCCCTTCTGCTGAGACCCCGCCCTTCAAGAGACCACGCCCCCTTTGCCGAGACCCCACCCTCGCTCCAAGACCCCGCCCTCTCTCCCCTGTCAACTTTGAGTGAAACGTTTCTCCTCTTTGCCCTGGAGCCCTGACCGCGAGAGAGGGAGCGAGGGTGAGAGGGAGCGAGGGTGAGAGGGAGCGAGGGTGAGAGGGAGCGAGGGTGAGGGGGAGCGAGGGGGAGGGGGAGCGAGGGGGAGGGGGAGCGAGGGTGAGAGGGAGCGAGGGAGCGAGGGTGAGAGGGAGCGAGGGTGAGAGGGAGCGAGGGTGAGAGGGAGCGAGGGTGAGAGGGAGCGGGGCTGAGAGGGAGCGAGGGTGAGAGGGAGCGAGGGTGAGAGGGAGCGAGGGTGAGAGGGAGCGGGGCTGAGAGGGAGCGGGGCTGAGAGGGAGAGGGGCTGAGAGGGAGAGGGGCTGAGAGGGAGAGGGGCTGAGAGGGAGCGGGGCTGAGAGGGAGAGGGGCTGAGAGGGAGAGGGGCTGAGAGGGAGAGGGGCTGAGAGGGAGAGGGGGTGAGAGGGAGCGAGGCTGAGAGGGAGAGGGGCTGAGAGTGAGAGGGAGAGGGGCTGAGAGGGAGAGGGGCTGAGAGGGAGCGAGGGGGAGGGGGAGCGAGGGGGAGGGGGAGCGAGGGGGAGGGGGAGCGAGGGGGAGGGGGAGCAAGGGGGAGGGGGTGAGAGGGAGCGAGGGTGAGAGGGAGCGAGGGTGAGAGGGAGCGGGGCGAGGAGGAGAGGGGCTGAGAGGGAGCGAGGGGGAGGGGGAGCGAGGGTGAGAGGGTGAGGGGGAGGGGGAGAGAGAGGGTGAGGGGAGGGGGGGTGAGGGAGCGAGGGGGAGGGGGAGCGAGGGGGAGGGGGAGCGAGGGGGAGGGGGAGCGAGGGTGAGAGGGTGAGAGAGGGGGAGAGAGAGGGGGAGAGGGAGGGGGAGGGAGAGGGAGGGGGAGAGAGGGAGGGGGAGAGAGGGAGGGGGAGAGAGGGAGGGGGAGAGAGGGAGGGGGAGAGAGGGAGGGGGAGAGAGGGAGGGGGAGAGAGGGAGGGGGAGAGAGGGAGGGGGAGAGAGGGAGGGGGAGAGAGGGAGGGGGAGAGAGGGAGGGGGAGAGGGGGGGGAGAGAGGGAGGGGGAGAGAGAAGGGGAGGGGGAGAGAGAAGGGGAGGGGGAGAGGGAGAGAGAGAGAGATGGAAAGGAGGCAGAGAGAAAGCCTCTCGCTGTTTCTCTCCCTCCACCCCCTGTCTGTCTGTCTGCTGGGCCCCGGCTCTCTCAGCCACAGCAATCCAACCCTGACAGCCGCCCGGAGCATATCTAGGTCAGATAGATTGCCCGTGGTAAATTGCCAAAAGGTTAGATTGGCTGACTGGGTTAAGGGGGTGGTGCCCAGGTAGGGCGCAAACTCAAAGGTCCTAATGGCATCTTTCTGCACTGTAGCCATTCTATGATTCTAAAATGTCCCTTATTGTACATTTGGAACTTGATGGGGGTGGGAGTAGGACGGTAGGTTGCTCTTACAGAGGGTCAGTACTGAGGGAGTGCCGCACTGTCAGAGGGTCAGTACTGAGGGAGTGCCGCACTGTCAGAGGGTCAGTACTGAGGGAGTGCCGCACTGTCAGAGGGTCAGTACTGAGGGAGTGCCGCATTGTCAGAAGGTCAGTACTGAGGGAGTGCTGCACTGTCAGAGGGTCAGTACTGAGGGAGTGCTGCACTGTCAGAGGGTCAGTACTGAGGGAGTGCCGCACTGTCAGAGGGTCAGTACTGAGGGAGTGCCGCACTGTCAGAGGGTCAGTACTGAGGGAGTGCCGCACTGTCAGAGGGTCAGTACTGAGGGAGTGCTGCACTGTCAGAGGGTCAGTACTGAGGGAGTGCCGCACTGTCAGAGGGTCAGTACTGAGGGAGTGCCGCACTGTCAGAGGGTCAGTACTGAGGGAGTGCCGCACTGTCAGAGGGTCAGTACTGAGGGAGTGCTGCACTGTCAGAGGGTCAGTACTGAGGGAGTGCCGCACTGTCAGAGGGTCAGTACTGAGGGAGTGCCGCACTGTCAGAGGGTCAGTACTGAGGGAGTGCTGCACTGTCAGAGGGTCAGTACTGAGGGAGCGCTGCACTGACAGAGGGTCAGTACTGAGGGAGTGCTGCACTGACAGAGGGTCAGTACTGAGGGAGTGCCGCACTGTCAGAGGGTCAGTACTGAGGGAGTGCTGCACTGACAGAGGGTCAGTACTGAGGGAGTGCTGCACTGTCAGAGGGTCAGTACTGAGGGTGTGCCGCACTGTCAGAGGGTCAGTACTGAGGGAGCGCCGCACTGTCAGAGGGTCAGTACTGAGGGAGTGCCGCACTGTCAGAGGGACCCAAAAGAAACTTTACTGAAGGCAAAAGAAATAAATAGTTTAGATCTGCGTTGTGTCAGCTCACAGGGGGAAGGTGCACAAGTTTGTGAATGTTGTATGTAAGTGGGACAAAGATAGGGTAAGTTTTCTTCAGAGAGGAGATTGATTAGTCCCAGGAATAGAGAACTTCCGAGAGATTTCATGAAACAACAGATGTCTAAGAGATCATTTTTAAGAAAACACCCCCCAAGGGCAGTTGGGCGTTGTGGGATAAAGCAGACTCTGTTGTTTGAAAACTCTGAGGACTGTTGCCATCAGAAGTTGCCAAGTTCAGCTTCCAGTGCAGATCGAGCACGGGCCTGCTTGCAACTATGTTAAAGTTCTGCGTGAAGATATTTCTGTGACCACGTGTGATGTTTTATTACGTTTGTTTATTCGAATAAACATTTATTTCGATATAAAATCGTCACATTCGGTCGGGGACGCCATTTCCTGATTTCAGAGCGCCTCCTCATAATGTACAAATTGCAACGGCTGTTTTGACAGCTGATTCAAGCTTCCCCGAGGGGCGGAGGGAGGGGATGGGGAGAAGTGGGGAGTGTAGTGTTGTGCGTGTGTGTGTGAGGGAGTGGGTGGCAGAGGAGTGGGGGGGGGGAGAGGGGTGGTTTCTGAGGCCCCCTCCCCGGTACCCGAGGGGACTCGCGCTCAGAGCGTCCTCTCCAGCTCGCAGGTGATGATCTGGGACAGGCGGGTCAGGGGGGGCCCAGGCTGGTCCTTGCCACCCGGAAGCCCAGCCTCTGGTACAGGTGCAGAGCGTTGGTTGTGGACAGCCCTGACCCCGGGCAGAATCCAGCACCGCCTCCGTCAGTTCCTGGGCCAGGCCCCTCCGGCGGAAGGGGGGGTCCACCGACAGGCGCAAGAGTTGGCAGGGCAGGGGTGGCGTGGCCTTGGCCGCTACCATTCCCGCCAGGGGTCCCTCCCCCTCCTCCTCCGCCACCCAGAAGCCACACCCAGGCGCCCTCAGGTAGCAGCCCTCGATGTCCGCCATGTCCCCCCTCAGGTTCTCCTGGACGTAGCGGGTGAATATCACCCTGCTGCTGAGGTAGACTAGCCCCAGGAGCGCCAGGGACGCCAGGCCGGCACAGGGCAGGGAGCCGGTGAGGGCGTACCCCGCCCCGAGGGCTGCCAGGAGCAGGGTCACGTTGGAAGGGGCCAGGGCGGCCCGCTTGAAGGCAGGCCCCGCCATGGCTACCAGCCCCTCGGCGAAGATCCTCCAGACTTCACGGAGGTCCCCCGGGCGATACCCGCGGATGATGAAGCCGGGAATCCTGGCCATTCCGCCCTGCCGTCGCTCGCCGCTCGTCCCGCCCTCCATCACCCCTCGACGAGCCTGAGGGGGGAAACACAGGGGTTGGGGGGGTGAGGGGGGAACAAAACCGGAACAAATTCAACACAGGAACGTAACTCAACCGAAACTCACAGAGGGTAAGCGGACCAACGCTCCCCCCCCCCCCCCCCCCCCCCCACGTGGCCACGGGGGAGGACGTGCAGACTCCGCACAGGCAGTGACCCAAGCCGGGAATCGAACCCGGGTCCCTGGAGCTGTGAAGTGACAGTGCTAACCACTGTGCTACCGTGCTACCAAGCGAGAGGGAGATAGAGACAGAGAGCGAGGAAGAGCGAGGGAGAGAAGGTCAGAGATTTAGAGAGAGCAACAGAGGTAGAGACAGACAAGATAGAGGCAGAGAGAGCGGAAGAGAGAGACAGAGACAGAAAGAAGGGAGGAGAGACGGAAAGCAAGGGAGAGACAGACGGGGAGAGGGAAAGGCAGAGAGAGGGAGAGACATGGAGGGAGAAAGAAAGAGATGGAGACAGACACGGGGGGAGAGAGCGAGAGAGAAAAAGAGCGATGGAGAGACAAAGAGAGTGAGACAGAGAGAAAGAGAGAGACAAGAAGACAGAGGGAGAGATAGAGACTGGGAGAGAGAGAGAGAGGAGAGGCAGAGAGACAGAAGAAAATAGATGGAGAAAGAGAGATGGAGAGCAAGTGAGGCAGAGTGAGAGAGACAAAGAGACGAGAAACAGATGAGGAGAGAGAGCATGAGAGTGGGAAAGAGAGACTGAGGACAGAGAGTCAGCGAGAGATAGTGTGACAGTGGGATAGAGAGAGGACAGTGGGATAGAGAGAGGACGGAGAGTCAGCGAGAGAGAAAGAGAGTGTGACAGTGGGATAGAGAGAGAGGACAGGGACAGTCAGCGAGACAGAGAGAGAGAGAGTGTGACAGTGGGATAGAGAGAGAGGACAGGGAGATTCAGCGAGACAGAGAGAGAGAGTGTGACAGTGGGATAGAGAGAGAGGACAGGGAGAGTCAGCGAGACAGGGAGAGAGACAGTGTGACAGTGGGAAAGAGAGAGAGGACAGGGAGAGTCAGCGAGACAGGGAGAGAGAGAGTGTGACAGTGGGATAGAGAGAGAGGATGGGGAGAGTCAGCGAGACAGAGAGAGAGTGTGACAGTGGGATAGAGAGAGAGGACAGGGAGAGTCAGTGAGACAGAGAGAGAGAGAGAGTGTGACAGTGGGATAGAGAGATAGGACAGGGAGAGTCAGCGAGACAGAGAGAGAGAGAGAGAGAGAGAGTGTGACAGTGGGATAGAGAGAGAGGACAGTGAGAGTCAGCGAGAGAGAGAGAGAGTGTGACAGTGGGAAAGAGAGAGAGGACAGGGAGAGTCAGAGAGAGAGAGTGAGAGTGTGACAGTGGGAGAGAGAGAGAGGAAAGGGAGAGTCAGCGAGACAGCGAGACAGAGAGAGAGAGAGTGTGACAGTGGGAAAGAGAGAGAGGACAGGGAGACCCAGCAAGAGAGAGAGAGACTGTGACAGTGGGATAGAGAGAGAGGACAGGGAGAGTCAGCGAGACTGAGAGAGAGTGTGACAGTGGGAAAGAGAGAGGGGACAGGGAGAGTCAGCGAGACAGAGAGAGAGAGTGTGACAGTGGGAAAGAGAGAGAGGGCAGGGAGAGTCAGCGAGACTGAGAGAGAGAGTGTGACAGTGGGAAAGAGAGAGAGGACAGGGAGAGTCAGCAAGACAGAGAGAGAGAGTGTGACAGTGGGAAAGAGAGAGAGGACAGGGAGAGTCAGCGAGACAGACAGAGAGAGAGAGTGTGACAGTGGGAAAGAGAGAGAGGACAGGGAGAGTCAGTGAGACAGAGAGAGAGAGAGAGAGTGTGACAGTGGGAAAGAGAGAGAGGACAGGGAGACTCAGCGAGAGAGAGAGAGAGTGTGACAGTGGGAAAGAGAGAGAGGACAGGGAGACTCAGCGAGAGAGAGAGAGTGACAGTGGGATAGAGAGAGAGGACAGGGAGAGTCAGCGAGACAGGGAGAGAGAGAGAGGACAGGGAGAGTCAGCGAGACTGAGAGAGAGTGTGACAGTGGGAAAGAGAGAGGGGACAGGGAGAGTCAGCGAGACAGAGAGAGAGAGTGTGACAGTGGGAAAGAGAGAGAGGACAGGGAGAGTCAGCGAGACTGAGAGAGAGAGTGTGACAGTGGGAAAGAGAGAGAGGACAGGGAGAGTCAGCGAGACAGAGAGAGAGAGTGTGACAGTGGGAAAGAGAGAGAGGACAGGGAGAGTCAGCGAGACAGACAGAGAGAGAGAGTGTGACAGTGGGAAAGAGAGAGAGGACAGGGAGAGTCAGCGAGACAGAGAGAGAGAGTGTGACAGTGGGATAGAGAGAGAAGACAGGGAGAGTCAGCGAGACAGAGAGAGAGGACAGGGAGACTCAGCGAGAGAGAGAGAGAGACAGTGGGAAATAGAGAGAGGACAGGGAGAGTCAGCGACACAGAGAGAGAGAGAGAGTGTGACAGTGGGAAAGAGAGAGAGGACGGAGAGTCAGCGAGACAGGGAGAGAGAGAGTGTGACAGTGGGATAGAGAGAGAGGATGGGGAGAGTCAGCGAGACAGAGAGAGAGTGTGACAGTGGGATAGAGAGAGAGGACGGAGAGTCAGTGAGACAGAGAGAGAGAGAGAGTGTGACAGTGGGATAGAGAGAGAGGACAGGGAGAGTCAGCGAGACAGAGAGAGTGAGTGTGACAGTGGGATAGAGAGAGAGGACAGGGAGAGTCAGAGAGAGAGAGTGTGACAGTGGGATAGAGAGAGAGGACAGGGAGAGTCAGCGAGACAGGGAGAGAGAGAGTGTGACAGTGGGAAAGAGAGAGAGGACAGGGAGACTCAGCGAGACAGAGAGAGAGTGACAGTGGGAAAGAGAGAGGGGACAGGGAGAGTCAGCGAGACAGAGAGAGAGAGTGTGACCGTGGGAAAGAGAGAGAGGACAGGGAGAGTCAGCGAGACAGAGAGAGAGTGTGACAGTGGGAAAGAGAGAGAGGACAGGGAGAGTCAGCGAGACAGAGAGAGAGAGTGTGACAGTGGGAAAGAGAGAGAGGACAGGGAGAGTCAGCGAGACAGACAGAGAGAGAGAGTGTGACAGTGGGAAAGAGAGAGAGGACAGGGAGAGTCAGCGAGACAGAGAGAGAGAGTGTGACAGTGGGATAGAGAGAGAGGACTGGGAGAGTCAGCGAGTCAGAGAGAGAAAGAGAGTGTGACAGTGGGATAGAGAGAGAGGACAGGGAGAGTCAGCGAGACAGAGAGAGAGTGACAGTGGGAAAGAGAGAGAGGACGGAAACTCGGCGAGAGAGAGTGTGACAGTGGGAAAGAGAGAGAGGACAGGGAGACTCAGCGAGAGAGAGAGAGAGTGTGACAGTGGGATAGAGAGAGAGGACAGGGAGAGTCAGTGAGACAGGGAGAGAGTGTGACAGTGGGAAAGAGAGAGAGGACAGGGAGAGTCAGCGAGACAGAGAAAGAGAGTGTGACAGTGGGAAAGAGAGAGAGGACAGGGAGAGTCAGCGAGACAGAGAGAGAGAGACTGTGACAGTGGGTTGAGAGAGAGAGGACAGGGAGTCAGCGAGACAAAGAGAGAGAGTGTGACAGTGGGATAGAGAGAGAGTACGGAGAGTCAGCGAGACGGGGAGAGAGAGAGTGTGACAGTGGGAAAGAGAGAGACGACAGGGAGAGTCAGCGAGACAGAGAGAGAGAGTGTGACAGTGGGAAAGAGAGAGACGACAGGGAGCGTCAGCGAGACCGAGAGAGACAGAGAGTGTGACAGTGGGAAGCAGAGAGAGGACTGGGAGAGTCAGCGAGACCGAGAGAGTGTGACAGTGGGAAAGAGAGAGAGGACAGGGAGAGTCAGCGAGACAGAGAGAGTGAGTGTGACAGTGGGATAGAGAGAGAGGACAGGGAGAGTCAGAGAGAGAGAGAGTGTGACAGTGGGATAGAGAGAGAGAACAGGGAGAGTCAGCGAGACAGGGAGAGAGAGAGTGTGACAGTGAGATAGAGAGAGAGGACAGGGAGAGTCAGCGAGACAGAGAGAGAGAGTGTGACAGTGGAATAGAGAGAGGGGACAGGGAGAGTCAGCGAGAGAGAGAGAGAGTGTGACAGTGGGATAGAGAGAGAAGACAGGGAGATTCAGCGAGACAGAGAGAGAGAGTGTGACAGTGGGAAAGAGAGAGAGGACAGGGAGAGTCAGCGAGACAGAGAGAGAGAGAGTGTGACAGGGGGATAGAGAGAGGACAGGGAGAGTCAGCGAGACAGGGAGAGAGAGAGTGTGACAGTGGGAAAGAGAGAGGGGACAGGGAGAGTCAGCGAGACAGAGAGAGAGAGTGTGACAGTGGGATAGAGAGAGTGGACAGGGATAGTCAGCGAGACAGAGAGAGAGAGAGTGTGACAGTGGAATAGAGAGAGGGGACAGGGAGAGTCAGCGAGAGAGAGAGAGTGTGACAGTGGGATAGAGAGAGCGGACAGGGAGATTCAGCGAGACAGAGAGAGAGAGTGTGACAGTGGGAAAGAGAGAGAGGACAGGGAGAGTCAGCGAGAGAGAGAGTGTGACAGTGGGAAAGAGAGAGAGGTCAGGGACAGTCAGAGAGACAGAGAGAGAGAGTGTGACACTGGGAAAGAGAGAGAGGACAGGGAGAGTCAGCGAGACAGAGAGAGAGAGTGTGACAGTGGGAGAGAGAGAGAGGACAGGGAGAGTCAGCGAGACGGCGAGAGAGAGTGTGACAGTGGGATAGAGAGAGAGGACAGGGAGAGTCAGCGAGACAGGGAGAGAGAGAGTGTGACAGTGGGAAAGAGAGAGAGGACCGGGAGAGTCAGCGAGACAGGGAGAGAGAGAGTGTGACAGTGGGAAAGAGAGAGAGGACCGGGAGAGTCAGCGAGACAGAGAGAGAGTGTGACAGTGGGATAGAGAGAGAAGACAGGGAGAGTCAGCGAGACAGAGAGAGAAGACAGGGAGAGTCAGCGAGACAGAGAGAGAGGACAGGGAGACTCAGCAAGAGAGAGACAGAGACAGTGGGAAAGAGAGAGAGGACAGGGAGAGTCAGTGAGACAGAGAGAGAGAGAGAGAGTGTGACACTGGGATACAGAGAGAGGACAGGGAGAGTCAGCGAGAGAGAGAGAGAGAGAGTGTGACAGTGGGATAGAGAGAGAGGACAGGGAGAGTCAGTGAGACAGGGAGAGAGAGTGTGACAGTGGGAAAGAGAGAGAGGACAGGGAGAGTCAGCGAGACAGAGAGAGAGAGTGTGACAGTGGGAAAGAGAGAGAGGACAGGGAGAGTCAGCGAGACAGAGAGAGAGAGAGTGTGACAGTGGGTTGAGAGAGAGAGGACAGGGAGTCAGCGAGACAAAGAGAGAGAGTGTGACAGTGGGATAGAGAGAGAGGACGGAGAGTCAGCGAGACGGGGAGAGAGAGAGTGTGACAGTGGGATAGAGAGACGACAGGGAGAGTCAGCGAGACAGAGAGAGAGAGTGTGACAGTGGGAAAGAGAGAGAGGACAGGGAGCGTCAGCGAGACCGAGAGAGAGAGTGTGACAGTGGGAAGCAGAGAGAGGACTGGGAGAGTCAGCGAGACCGAGAGAGTGTGACAGTGGGAAAGAGAGAGAGGACAGGGAGAGTCAGCGACACAGAGAGAGAGAGTGTGACAGTGGGATAGAGAGAGAGGACAGGGAGAGTCAGAGAGAGAGAGAGAGTGTGACAGTGGGATAGAGAGAGAGGACAGGGAGAGTCAGCGACACAGAGAGAGAGAGTGTGACAGTGGGATAGAGAGAGAGGACAGGGAGAGTCAGCGAGACAGGGAGAGAGAGAGTGTGACAGTGGGAAAGAGAGAGAGGACAGGGAGAGTCAGCGAGACAGAGAGAGAGAGAGTGTGACAGTGAGATAGAGAGAGAGGACAGGGAGAGTCAGCGAGACAGAGAGAGAGAGAGTGACAGGGGGATAGAGAGAGAGGACAGGGAGAGTCAGCGAGACAGGGAGAGAGAGAGTGTGACAGTGGGAAAGAGAGAGAGGACAGGGAGAGTCAGCGAGACAGAGAGAGAGAGTGTGACAGTGGAATAGAGAGAGGGCACAGGGAGAGTCAGTGAGAGAGAGAGAGAGAGTGTGACAGTGGGAAAGAGAGAGAGGACAGGGAGAGTCAGCGAGAGAGAGAGAGAGTGTGACAGTGGGAAAGAGAGAGAGGACAGGGCGAGACAGGGAGAGAGAGAGTGTGACACTGGGAAAGAGAGAGAGGACAGGGAGAGTCAGCGAGACAGGGAGAGAGAGAGTGTGACAGTGGGAAAGGCAGAGAGGACAGGGAGAGTCAGCGAGACAGAGAGAGAGAGTGTGACAGTGGGATAGAGAGAGAAGACAGGGAGAGTCAGCGAGACAGAGAGAGAGGACAGGGAGACTCAGCGAGAGAGAGAGAGACAGTGGGAAAGAGAGAGAGGACAGGGAGAGTCAGTGAGACAGGGAGAGAGGACAGGGAGACTCAGCGAGAGAGAGAGAGTGTGTGACAGTGGGATAGAGAGAGAGGACAGGGAGAGTCAGTGAGACAGGGAGAGAGAGAGTGTGACAGTGGGAAAGAGAGAGGGGACAGGGAGAGTCAGCGAGACAGAGAGAGAGAGTGTGACAGTGGGAAAGAGAGAGAGGACAGGGAGAGTCAGCGAGACAGAGAGAGAGAGAGTGTGACAGTGGGAGAGAGAGAGAGGACAGGGAGATTCAGCGAGACAGAGAGAGAGAGAGTGACAGTGGGAAAGAGAGAGAGGACGGAGACTCGGCGATAGAGAGAGAGAGTGTGACAGTGGGAAAGAGAGAGAGGACAGGGAGACTCAGCGAGAGAGAGAGAGAGTGTGCCAGTGGGATAGAGAGAGAGGACAGGGAGAGTCAGTGAGACGGAGAGAGAGAGTGTGACAGTGGGAAAGAGAGAGAGGACAGGGAGAGTCAGCGAGCCAGAGAGAGAGAGTGTGACAGTGGGAAAGAGAGAGAGGACACGGAGAGTCAGCGAGACAGAGAGAGAGAGAGTGTGACGGTGGGTTGAGAGAGAGAGGACAGGGAGTCAGCGAGACAGAGAGAGAGAGTGTGACAGTGGGAAAGAGGGAGAGGACAGGGAGAGTCAGCGAGACAGAGAGAGAGAGAGTGTGACAGTGGGATAGAGAGAGAGGACGGAGAGTCAGCGAGACGGGGAGAGAGAGAGTGTGACAGTGGGAAGGAGAGAGAGGACTGGTAGAGTCAGCGAGACCGAGAGAGTGTGACAGTGGGGAAGAGAGAGAGGACAGGGAGAGTCAGCGAGACAGAGAGAGTGAGTGTGACAGTGGGATAGAGAGAGAGGACAGGGAGAGTCAGCGAGACAGAGAGAGAGTGTGACAGTGGGATAGAGAGAGAGGACAGGGAGAGTCAGCGACACAGAGAGAGAGAGTGTGACAGTGGGATAGAGAGAGAGGACAGGGAGAGTCAGCGAGACAGGGAGAGAGAGAGTGTGACAGTGAGATAGAGAGAGAGGACAGGGAGAGTCAGCGAGACAGAGAGAGAGAGTGTGTGACAGGGGGATAGAGAGAGAGGACAGGGAGAGTCAGCGAGACAGAGAGAGAGAGTGTGACAGTGGGATAGAGAGAGTGGACAGGGATAGTCAGCGAGACAGAGAGAGAGTGTGACAGTGGAATAGAGAGAGGGGACAGGGAGAGTCAGCGAGAGAGAGAGAGTGACAGTGGGATAGAGAGAGAGGACAGGGAGATTCAGCGAGACAGAGAGAGAGTGTGACAGTGGGAAAGAGAGAGAGGACAGGGAGAGTCAGCGAGACAGAGAGAGAGAGAGTGTGACAGTGGGAGAGAGAGAGAGGACAGGGAGAGTCAGCGAGACGGAGAGAGAGAGTGTGACAGTGGGAAAGGCAGAGAGGACAGGGAGAGTCAGCGAGACAGAGAGAGAGGACAGGGAGACTCAGCAAGAGAGAGAGACAGTGGGAAAGAGAGAGAGGACAGGGAGGGTCAGTGAGACAGAGAGAGAGAGAGAGAGTGTGACACTGGGAAAGAGAGAGAGGACAGGGAGAGTCAGCGAGACAGAGAGAGAGTGGCAGTGGGAAAGAGAGAGAGGACGGAGACTCGGAGAGAGAGAGAGTGAGTGTGACAGTGGGAAAGAGAGAGAGGACAGGGAGACTCAGCGAGAGAGAGAGAGTGTGTGACAGTGGGATAGAGAGAGAGGACAGGGAGAGTCAGTGAGACAGGGAGAGAGAGAGTGTGACAGTGGGAAAGAGAGAGGGGACAGGGAGAGTCAGCGAGACAGAGAGAGAGAGTGTGACAGTGGGAAAGAGAGAGAGGACAGGGAGAGTCAGCGAGACAGAGAGAGAGAGAGTGTGACAGTGGGATAGAGAGAGAGGACAGGGAGAGTCAGCGAGACAGAGAGAGAGTGACAGTGGGAAAGAGAGAGAGGACGGAGACTCGGCGATAGAGAGAGAGAGTGTGACAGTGGGAAAGAGAGAGAGGACAGGGAGACTCAGCGAGAGAGAGAGAGAGTGTGACAGTGGGATAGAGAGAGAGGACAGGGATAGTCAGCGAGACAAAGAGAGAGAGAGTGACAGGGGGATAGAGAGAGAGGACAGGGAGAGTCAGCGAGACAGGGAGAGAGAGAGTGTGACAGTGGGAAAGAGAGAGAGGACAGGGAGAGTCAGCGAGACAGAGAGAGAGAGTGTGACAGTGGGATAGAGAGAGTGGACAGGGATAGTCAGCGAGACAGAGAGAGAGAGAGTGTGACAGTGGAATAGAGAGAGGGCACAGGGAGAGTCAGCGAGAGAGAGAGAGAGAGTGTGACAGTGGGAAAGAGAGAGAGGACAGGGAGAGTCAGCGAGAGAGAGAGAGAGTGTGACAGTGGGAAAGAGAAAGAGGACAGGGAGAGTCAGCGAGACAGAGAGAGAGAGAGAGAGTGTGACAGTGGGATAGAGAGAGAGGACAGGGAGAGTCAGCGAGACGGGGAGAGAGAGAGTGTGACAGTGGGATAGAGAGAGAGGACAGGGAGCGTCAGCGAGACCGAGAGAGAGAGAGAGAGCGTGACAGTGGGAAGGAGAGAGAGAACTGGGAGAGTCAGCGAGACCGAGAGAGTGTGACAGTGGGAAAGAGAGAGAGGACAGTGAGAGTCAGCGAGACAGAGAGAGTGAGTGTGTCAGTGGGATAGAGAGAGAGGACAGGGAGAGTCAGCGAGACAGAGAGAGAGTGTGACAGTGGGATAGAGAGAGAGGACAGGGAGAGTCAGCGACACAGAGAGAGAGTGTGACAGTGGGATAGAGAGAGAGAACAGGGAGAGTCAGCGAGACAGGGAGAGAGAGAGTGTGACAGTGAGATAGAGAGAGAGGACAGGGAGAGTCAGCGAGAAAGAGAGAGAGAGAGAGTGTGACAGTGGGATAGAGAGAGAGGACAGCGAGAGTCAGCGAGAGAGAGAGAGAGTGTGACAGTGGGATAGAGTGAGAGGACAGGGAGAGTCAGAGAGAGAGAGAGAGAGTGTGACAGTGGGAAAGAGAGAGAGGACGGAGACTCGGGAGAGAGAGAGAGTGTGACAGTGGCAAAGAGAGAGAGGACAGGGAGACTCAGCGAGAGAGAGAGAGAGTGTGACAGTGGGATAGAGAGAGAGGACAGGGAGAGTCAGTGAGACAGGGAGAGAGAGAGTGTGACAGTGGGAAAGAGAGAGAGGACAGGGAGTCAGCGAGACAGAGAGAGAGTGTGACAGAGGGAAAGAGAGAGAGGACAGGGAGAGTCAGCGAGACAGAGAGAGAGAGAGTGTGACAGTGGGAAAGAGAGAGAGGACAGGGAGAGTCACCGAGACAGAGAGAGAGTGTGACAGTGGGATATAGAGAGAGGACGGGGAGAGTCAGCGAGACCGAGAGAGAGAGAGAGTGTGACAGTGGGATAGAGAGAGAGGACAGGGAGAGTCAGCGAGACAGAGAGAGAGGGTGTGACAGTGGGAGAGAGAGAGAGGACAGGGAGAGTCAGCGAGACAGAGTGAGAGAGAGAGGGTGTGACAGTGGGAGAGAGAGAGAGGACAGGGAGAGTCAGCGAGACAGAGAGAGAGAGAGTGTGACAGTGGGATAGAGAGAGAGGACAGTGAGAGTCAGCGAGAGAGAGAGAGAGTGTGACAGTGGGATCGAGAGAGAGGACAGGGAGAGTCAGAGAGAGAGAGAGAGTGTGACAGTGGGAAAGAGAGAGAGGACGGAGACTCGGGAGAGAGAGAGAGTGTGTGACAGTGGGAAAGAGAGAGAGGACAGGGAGAGTCAGCGAGACAGAGAGAGAGAGAGAGTGTGACAGTGGGATAGAGAGAGAGGACCGGGAGAGTCAGCGAGACTGGGAGAGAGAGAGTGTGACAGTGGTATAGAGAGAGAGGACAGTGAGAGTCAGAGAGAGAGAGAGAGTGTGACAGTGGGAAAGAGAGAGAGGACGGAGACTCGGGAGAGAGAGAGAGTGTGTGACAGTGGGAAAGAGAGAGAGGACAGGGAGAGTCAGCGAGACAGAGAGAGAGGGTGTGACAGTGGGAGAGAGAGAGGACAGGGAGAGTCAGCGAGACAGAGTGAGAGAGAGAGGGTGTGACAGTGGGAGAGAGAGAGAGGACAGGGAGAGTCAGCGAGACAGAGAGAGAGAGAGTGTGACAGTGGGATAGAGAGAGAGGACAGTGAGAGTCAGCGAGAGAGAGAGCGAGTGTGACAGTGGGATCGAGAGAGAGGACAGGGAGAGTCAGAGAGAGAGAGAGAGTGTGACAGTGGGAAAGAGAGAGAGGACGGAGACTCGGGAGAGAGAGAGAGTGTGTGACAGTGGGAAAGAGAGAGAGGACAGGGAGAGTCAGCGAGACAGAGAGAGAGAGAGAGTGTGACAGTGGGATAGAGAGAGAGGACAGGGAGAGTCAGTGAGACAGGGAGAGAGAGAGTGTGACAGTGGGAAAGAGAGAGAGGACAGGGAGAGTCAGCGAGACAGAGAGAGAGAGTGTGACAGTGGGAAAGAGAGAGAGGACAGGGAGAGTCAGCGAGACAGAGAGAGAGAGAGAGAGTGTGACAGTGGGATAGAGAGAGAAGACAGGGAGAGTCAGCGAGACAGGGAGAGAGAGAGTGTGACAGTGGGATAGAGAGACGACTGGGAGAGACAGCGAGACAGAGAGAGAGAGTGTGACAGTGGGAAAGAGAGAGAGGACAGGGAGCGTCAGCGAGACAGAGAGAGAGTGTGACAGTGGGATAGAGAGAGAGGACAGGGAGAGTCAGAGAGAGTGAGTGTGACAGTGGGATAGAGAGAGAGGACAGGGAGAGTCAGCGAGACAGAGAGAGAGAGAGTGTGACAGTGGGATAGAGAGAGAGGACAGGGAGAGTCAGCGACACACAGAGAGAGAGAGTGTGACAGTGGGAAAGAGAGAGAGGACAGGGAGAGTCAGCGAGACAGGGAGAGAGAGAGTGTGACAGTGGGAAAGAGAGAGAGGACAGGGAGAGTCAGCGAGACAGAGAGAGAGGACAGGGAGACTCAGCGAGAGAGAGAGAGAGAGACAGTGGGAAAGAGAGAGAGGACAGGGAGAGTCAGCAAGAGAGAGAGAGAGAGTGTGACTGGGAAAGAGAGAGAGGACAGGGAGAGTCACTGAGACAGAGAGAGAGTGTGACAGTGGGATAGAGAGAGAGGACGGGGAGAGTCAGCGAGACCGAGAGAGAGAGAGAGAGTGTGACAGTGGGATAGAGAGGACAGGGAGAGTCAGCGAGACAGAGAGAGAGAGAGAGAGTGTGACAGTGGGATAGAGAGAGAGGACAGGGAGAGTCAGCGAGACAGAGTGAGAGAGAGAGAGTGTGACAGTGGGAAAGAGAGACAGGATAGGGAGAGTCAGCGAGACAGAGAGAGAGAGTGTGACAGTGGGATAGAGAGAGAGGACAGGGAGACTCAGCGAGAGAGAGAGAGAGTGTGACAGTGGGATAGAGAGAGAGGACAGGGAGAGTCAGTGAGACAGGGAGAGAGAGTGTGACAGTGGGAAAGAGAGAGAGGACAGGGAGAGTCAGCGAGACACAGAGAGACAGTGTGACAGTGGGAAAGAGAGAGAGGACCGGGAGAGTCAGTGAGACAGAGAGAGAGAGAGTGTGACAGTGGGAGAGAGAGAGAGGATAGGGAGTCAGCGAGACAGAGAGAGAGAGTGTGACAGTGGGAAAGAGAGAGAGGACAGGGAGAGTCAGCGAGACAGAGAGAGAGAGAGAGAGAATGTGACAGTGGGGTAGAGAGAGAGGACAGGGAGAGTCAGCGAGACAGGGAGAGAGAGAGTGTGACAGTGGGATAGAGAGAGACGACAGGGAGAGTCAGCGAGACAGAGAGAGAGAGTGTGACAGTGGGAAAGAGAGAGAGGACAGGGAGCGTCAGCGAGACCGAGAGAGAGAGAGAGTGTGACAGTGGGATAGAGAGAGAGGACAGGGAGAGTCAGCGAGACAGAGAGAGAGTGACAGTGGGAAAGAGAGAGAGGACGGAGACTCGGCGAGAGAGAGAGAGTGTGTGACAGTGGGAAAGAGAGAGAGGACAGGGAGACTCAGCGAGGGAGAGAGAGAGAGTGTGACAGTGGGATAGAGAGAGAGGACAGGGAGAGTCAGCGAGACAGAGAGAGTGAGTGTGACAGTGGGAAAGAGAGAGAGGACAGGGAGAGTCAGCGAGACAGAGAGAGAGATTGTGACACTGGGAAAGAGAGAGAGGACCGGGAGAGTCAGCGAGACAGAGAGAGAGAGAGTGTGACAGTGGGAGAGAGAGAGAGGACAGGGAGTCAGCGAGACAGAGAGAGAGAGTGTGACAGTGGGAAAGAGAGAGAGGACAGGGAGAGTCAGCGAGACAGAGAGAGAGAGAGAGAGTGTGACAGTGGGAAGGAGAGAGAGGACTGGGAGAGTCAGCGAGACCGAGAGAGTGTGACAGTGGGAAAGAGAGAGAGGACAGGGAGAGTCAGCGAGACAGAGAGAGAGAGAGAGAGAGTGTGACAGTGGGATAGAGAGAGAGGACAGGGAGAGTCAGCGAGACAGGGAGAGAGAGAGTGTGACAGTGGGATAGAGAGAGACGACAGGGAGAGTCAGAGAGAGAGAGTGTGACAGTGGGAAAGAGAGAGAGGACAGGGAGCGTCAGCGAGACCGAGAGAGAGAGAGAGTGTGACAGTGGGATAGAGAGAGAGGACAGGGAGAGTCAGCGAGACAGAGAGAGAGTGACAGTGGGAAAGAGAGAGAGGACGGAGACTCGGCGAGAGAGAGAGAGAGTGTGACAGTGGGAAAGAGAGAGAGGACAGGGAGACTCAGCGAGGGAGAGAGAGAGAGTGTGACAGTGGGATAGAGAGAGAGGACAGGGAGAGTCAGTGAGACAGGGAGAGAGAGTATGACAGTGGGAAAGAGAGAGAGGACAGGGAGAGTCAGCAAGACAGAGAGAGAGAGTGTGACACTGGGAAAAAGAGAGAGGACCGGGAGAGTCAGCGAGACAGAGAGAGAGAGAGTGTGACAGTGGGAGAGAGAGAGAGGACAGGGAGTCAGCGAGACAGAGAGAGAGAGTGTGACAGTGGGAAAGAGAGAGAGGACAGGGAGAGTCAGCGAGACAGAGAGAGAGAGAGAGAGTGTGACAGTGGGAAGGAGAGAGAGGACTGGGAGAGTCAGCGAGACCGAGAGAGTGTGACAGTGGGAAAGAGAGAGAGGACAGGGAGAGTCAGCGAGACAGAGAGAGAGAGAGTGAGTGTGACAGTGGGATAGAGAGAGAGGACTGGGAGAGTCAGCGAGACAGAGAGAGAGAGAGTGTGACAGTGGGATAGAGAGAGAGGACAGGGAGAGTCAGCGAGACAGAGAGAGAGAGAGTGTGACAGGGGGATAGAGAGAGAGGACAGGGAGAGTCAGCGAGACAGGGAGAGAGAGAGTGTGACAGTGGGAAAGAGAGAGAGGACAGGGAGAGTCAGCGAGACAGAGAGAGAGAGTGTGACAGTGGGATAGAGAGAGAGGACAGGGAGATTCAGCGAGACAGAGAGAGAGAGTGTGACAGTGGGAAAGAGAGAGAGGACAGGGAGAGTCAGCGAGACAGAGAGAGAGAGAGTGTGACAGTGGGAAAGAGAGAGAGGACAGGGAGAGTCAGCGAGAGAGAGAGAGAGAGTGTGACAGTGGGAAAGAGAGAGAGGTCAGGGAGAGTCAGAGAGAGAGAGAGTGTGAGACTGGGAAAGAGAGAGAGGACAGGGAGAGTCAGCGAGACAGAGAGAGAGAGTGTGACAGTGGGATAGAGAGAGTGGACAGGGATAGTCAGCGAGACAGAGAGAGAGAGAGTGTGACAGTGGAATAGAGAGAGGGGACAGGGAGAGTCAGCGAGAGAGAGAGAGAGAGAGTGTGACAGTGGGAAAGAGAGAGAGGACAGGGAGAGTCAGCGAGAGAGAGAGAAAGAGTGTGACAGTGGGAAAGAGAGAGTGGTCAGGGAGAGTCAGAGAGACAGAGAGAGAGAGAGATTGTGACAGTGGGAGCGAGAGAGAGGACAGGGAGAGTCAGCGAGACAGAGAGAGAGTGTGACAGTGGGATAGAGAGAGAGGACAGGGAGAGTCAGCGAGACAGAGAGAGAGAGAGAGAGTGTGACAGTGGGATAGAGAGAGGGGACAGGGAGAGTCAGCGAGACAGAGAGAGAGAGTGTGACAGTGGGAAAGAGAGAGAGGACAGGGAGAGTCAGGGAGACAGAGTGAGAGAGAGAGAGAGAGTGTGACAGTGGGAAAGAGAGAGAGGACAGGGATAGTCAGCGAGACAGAGAGAGAGAGTGTGACAGTGGGATAGAGAGAGAGGACAGGGATAGTCAGCGAGACAGAGAGAGAGAGTGTGACAGTGGGAAAGAGAGAGAGGACAGGGAGAGTCAGCGAGACAGTGAGAGAGAGAGTGTGACAGTGGGATAGTGAGAGAACAGAGAGAGTCAGCGAGACAGGGAGAGAGAGAGAGTGTGACAGTGGGAAAGAGAGAGGGGACAGGGAGAGTCAGCGAGACAGAGAGAGAGAGAGAGAATGACAGTGGGAGAGAGAGAGGACAGGGAGTGTCAGGGAGACAGAGAGAGAGTGTAACAGTGGGATAGAGAGAGAGGGCAGGGAGAGTCAGCGAGACAGGGAGAGAGAGAGTGTGACAGTGGGATAGAGAGAGAGGACGGCGAGAGTCAGCGAGACAGAGAGAGAGAGAGTGTGACAGTGGGATAGAGAGAGAGGACAGTGAGAGTCAGCGAGAGAGAGAGAGAGTGTGACAGTGGGATAGAGAGAGAGGACAGGGAGAGTCAGCGAGACAGAGAGAGAGAGAGAGTGTGACAGTGGGATAGATAGAGGGGACAGGGAGACTCAGCGAGACAGAGAGAGTGTGACAGTGGGATAGAGAGAGAGGACAGGGAGAGTCAGCGAGTCAGGGAGAGAGTGAGTGTGACAGTGGGATAGAGAGAATGAGAACAGAGAGTCAGCGAGACAGAGAGAGAGAGTGTGACAGTGGGAAAGAGAGAGAGGACAGGGAGAGTCAGCGAGACAAAGAGAGAGAGAGTGTGATAGTGGGAAAGAGAGAGAGGACAGGGAGAGTCAGCGAGACAGAGAGAGAGTGTGACAGTGGAAAAGAGAGAGGGGACAGGGAGAGTCAGCGAGACAGAGAAAGAGAGAGTGTGACAGTGGGAAAGAGAGAGAGGACAGGGAGAGTCAGCGAGAGAGTTTGACAGTGGGATAGAGAGAGAGGACAGGGAGAGTCAGCGAGACAGAGAGAGAGAGTGTGACAGTGGGATAGAGAGAGTGGACAGGGATAGTCAGCGAGACAGAGAGAGAGAGTGTGACAGTGGAATAGAGAGAGGGGACAGGGAGAGTCAGCGAGAGAGAGAGAGAGAGTGTGACAGTGGAAAAGAGAGAGAGGACAGGGAGAGTCAGCGAGAGAGAGAGAAAGAGTGTGACAGTGGGAAAGAGAGAGTGGTCAGGGAGAGTCAGAGAGACAGAGAGAGAGAGAGATTGTGACAGTGGGAGCGAGAGAGAGGACAGGGAGAGTCAGCGAGACAGAGAGAGAGTGTGACAGTGGGATAGAGAGAGAGGACAGGGAGAGTCAGCGAGACAGAAGAGAGAGAGAGAGTGTGACAGTGGGATAGAGAGAGGGGACAGGGAGAGTCAGCGAGACAGAGAGAGAGAGTGTGACAGTGGGAAAGAGAGAGAGGACAGGGAGAGTCAGGGAGACAGAGTGAGAGAGAGAGAGAGAGTGTGACAGTGGGAAAGAGAGAGAGGACAGGGATAGTCAGCGAGACAGAGAGAGAGAGTGTGACAGTGGGATAGAGAGAGAGGACAGGGAGAGTCAGCGAGACAGAGAGAGAGAGAGTGTGACAGTGGGATAGTGAGAGAACAGAGAGAGTCAGCGAGACAGGGAGAGAGAGAGAGTGTGACAGTGGGATAGAGAGAGAGGACAGGGAGTGTCAGCGAGACAGAGAGAGAGTGTGACAGTGGGATAGAGAGAGAGGGCAGGGAGAGTCAGCGAGACAGGGAGAGAGAGAGTGTGACAGTGGGATAGAGAGAGAGGACGGCGAGAGTCAGCGAGACAGAGAGAGAGAGAGTGTGACAGTGGGATAGAGAGAGAGGACAGTGCGAGTCAGCGAGAGAGAGAGAGAGTGTGACAGTGGGATAGAGAGAGAGGACAGGGAGAGTCAGCGAGACAGAGAGAGAGAGAGAGTGTGACAGTGGGATAGATAGAGGGGACAGGGAGACTCAGCGAGACAGAGAGAGTGTGACAGTGGGATAGAGAGAGAGGACAGGGAGAGTCAGCGAGACAGGGAGAGAGTGAGTGTGACAGTGGGATAGAGAGAATGAGAACAGAGAGTCAGCGAGACAGAGAGAGAGAGTGTGACAGTGGGAAAGAGAGAGAGGACAGGGAGAGTCAGCGAGACAAAGAGAGAGAGAGTGTGATAGTGGGAAAGAGAGAGAGGACAGGGAGAGTCAGCGAGACAGAGAGAGAGTGTGACAGTGGAAAAGAGAGAGAGGACAGGGAGAGTCAGCGAGACAGAGAAAGAGAGTGTGACAGTTGGAAAGAGAGAGGGGACAGGGAAAGTCAGAGTGAGAGAGTGTGACAGTGGGAAAGAGAGGACAGGGAGAGTCAGCGAGACAGAAAGAGAGAGAGTGTGACAGTGGGAAAGAGAGAGAGGACAGGGAGAGTCAGCGAGACAGAGAGAGAGAGAGTGTGATAGTGGGAAAGAGAGAGGGGACAGGGAGAGTAAGCGAGACAGAGAGAGAGTGTAACAGTGGGAAAGAGAGAGAGTACAGGGAGAGTCAGCGAGACAGAGAGAGAGAGAGTGTGTGACAGTGGGATAGAGAGAGAGGAGAGTGAGAGTCAACGAGACCGAGACAGAGAGTGTGACAGTGGGAAAGAGAGAGAGGACAGGGAGAGTCAGCGAGACAGAGAGAGTGTGACAGTGCGAAAGAGAGAGAGGACAGGGAGAGTCAGCGAGACAGAGAGAGAGAGTGTGACAGTGGGAAACAGAGATAGGACAGGGAGAGTGAGCGAGACAGAGAGAGTGTGTGACAGTGGGAAAGAGAGACAGGGAGAGTCAGTGAGAGAGAGAGTGTGACAGTGGGATAGAGAGAGTGAGAACAGAGAGTCAGCGAGACAGAGAGAGAGTGTGACAGTGGGAAAGAGAGAGGACAGGGAGAGTCAGCGAGACAGAGAGAGAGTGTGACATGGAAAAGAGAGAAAGGACAGGGAGATTCAGCTAGACAGAGAGAGAGAGTGTGACAGTGGGAAAGAGAGGACAGGGAGTGTCAGCGAGACAGAAAGAGAGAGAGTGTGACAGTGGGAAAGAGAGAGAGGACAGGGAGAGTCAGCGAGACAGAGAGAGAGAGAGTGTGACAGTGGGATAGAGAGAGAGGACAGGGAGAGTCAGCGAGACAGAGAGAGAATGTGACAGTGGGAAAGAGAGAGAGGACAGTGAGAGTCAGCGAGACAGAGAGAGTGAGTGTGTCAGTGGGATAGAGAGAGAGGACAGGGAGAGTCAGCGAGACAGAGAGAGAGTGTGACAGTGGGATAGAGAGAGAGGACAGGGAGAGTCAGCGACACAGAGAGAGAGAGTGTGACAGTGGGATAGAGAGAGAGAACAGGGAGAGTCAGCGAGACAGGGAGAGAGAGAGTGTGACAGTGAGATAGAGAGAGAGGACAGGGAGAGTCAGCGAGACAGAGAGAGAGAGAGAGTGTGACAGTGGGATAGAGAGAGAGGACGGGGAGAGTCAGCGAGACCGAGAGAGAGAGAGTGTGACAGTGGGATAGAGAGAGAGGACAGGGAGAGTCAGCGAGACAGAGAGAGAGAGAGTGTGTGACAGTGGGATAGAAAGAGAGGACAGGGAGAGTCAGCGAGACAGAGTGAGAGAGAGAGAGTGTGACAGTGGGAAAGAGAGAGAGGACCGGGAGAGTCAGCGAGACAGAAAGAGAGGGTGTGACAGTGGGAGAGAGAGAGAGGACAGCGAGAGTCAGCGAGAGAGAGAGAGAGTGTGACAGTGGGATAGAGTGAGAGGACAGGGAGAGTCAGAGAGAGAGAGAGAGAGTGTGACAGTGGGAAAGAGAGAGAGGACGGAGTCTCGGGAGAGAGAGAGAGTGTGACAGTGGGAAAGAGAGAGAGGACAGGGAGACTCAGCGAGAGAGAGAGAGAGTGTGACAGTGGGATAGAGAGAGAGGACAGGGAGAGTCAGTGAGACAGGGAGAGAGAGAGTGTGACAGTGGGAAAGAGAGAGAGGACAGGGAGTCAGCGAGACAGAGAGAGAGTGTGACAGAGGGAAAGAGAGAGAGGACAGGGAGAGTCAGCGAGACAGAGAGAGAGAGAGAGAGTGTGACAGTGGGAAAGAGAGAGGGGACAGGGAGAGTCAGCGAGAGAGAGAGAGAGAGTGTGACTGGGAAAGAGAGAGAGGACAGGGAGAGTCAGCGAGACAGGGAGAGAGAGAGTGTGACAGTGGGAAAGAGAGAGAGGACAGGGAGAGTCACCGAGACAGAGAGAGAGTGTGACAGTGGGATATAGAGAGAGGACGGGGAGAGTCAGCGAGACCGAGAGAGAGAGAGAGTGTGACAGTGGGATAGAGAGAGAGGACAGGGAGAGTCAGCGAGACAGAGAGAGAGAGAGAGTGTGTGACAGTGGGATAGAGAGAGAGGACAGGGAGAGTCAGCGAGACAGAGTGAGAGAGAGAGAGTGTGACAGTGGGAAAGAGAGAGAGGACCGGGAGAGTCAGCGAGACTGAGAGAGAGAGAGTGTGACAGTGGTATAGAGAGAGAGGACAGTGAGAGTCAGCGAGAGAGAGAGAGAGTGTGACATTGGGGTAGAGAGAGAGGACAGGGAGTCAGCGAGACAGAGAGAGAGAGTGTGACAGTGGGAAAGAGAAAGAGGACAGGGAGAGTCAGCGAGACAGAGAGAGAGAGAGAGAGTGTGACAGTGGGATAGAGAGAGAGGACAGGGAGAGTCAGCGAGACGGGGAGAGAGAGAGTGTGACAGTGGGATAGAGAGAGAGGACAGGGAGCGTCAGCGAGACCGAGAGAGAGAGAGAGCGTGACAGTGGGAAGGAGAGAGAGAACTGGGAGAGCCAGCGAGACCGAGAGAGTGTGACAGTGGGAAAGAGAGAGAGGACAGTGAGAGTCAGCGAGACAGAGAGAGTGAGTGTGTCAGTGGGATAGAGAGAGAGGACAGGGAGAGTCAGCGAGACAGAGAGAGAGTGTGACAGTGGGATAGAGAGAGAGGACAGGCAGAGTCAGCGACACAGAGAGAGAGAGTGTGACAGTGGGATAGAGAGAGAGGACAGGGAGAGTCAGCGAGACAGGGAGAGAGAGAGTGTGACAGTGAGATAGAGAGAGAGGACAGGGAGAGTCAGCGAGACAGAGAGAGAGAGAGAGTGTGACGGGGGATAGAGAGAGAGGACAGGGAGAGTCAGCGAGACAGAGAGAGAGTGTGACAGTGGGATAGAGAGAGAGGACGGGGAGAGTCAGCGAGACCGAGAGAGAGAGAGTGTGACAGTGGGATAGAGAGAGAGGACAGGGAGAGTCAGCGAGACAGAGAGTGAGAGAGAGAGAGTGTGACAGTGGGAAAGAGAGAGAGGACAGGGAGAGTCAGCGAGACAGAGAGAGAGTGTGACAGTGGGAGAGAGAGAGAGGACAGGGAGAGTCAGCGAGACAGAGAGAGAGAGAGTGTGACAGTGGGATAGAGAGAGAGGACAGCGAGAGAGAGAGAGAGAGTGTGACAGTGGGATAGAGTGAGAGGACAGGGAGAGTCAGAGAGAGAGAGAGTGTGACAGTGGGAAAGAGAGAGAGGACGGAGACTCGGGAGAGAGAGAGAGAGTGTGACAGTGGGAAAGAGAGAGAGGACAGGGAGCCTCAGCGAGAGAGAGAGAGAGTGTGACAGTGGGATAGAGAGAGAGGACAGGGAGAGTCAGTGAGACAGGGAGAGAGAGAGTGTGACAGTGGGAAAGAGAGAGAGGACAGGGAGTCAGCGAGACAGAGAGAGAGTGTGACAGAGGGAAAGAGAGAGAGGACAGGGAGAGTCAGCGAGACAGAGAGAGAGAGAGAGAGTGTGACAGTGGGAAAGAGAGAGGGGACAGGGAGAGTCAGCGAGAGAGAGAGTGTGACTGGGAAAGAGAGAGAGGACAGGGAAAGTCAGCGAGACAGGGAGAGAGAGAGTGTGACAGTGGGAAAGAGAGAGAGGACAGGGAGAGTCACCGAGACAGAGAGAGAGTGTGACAGTGGGATATAGAGAGAGGACGGGGAGAGTCAGCGAGACCGAGAGAGAGAGAGAGTGTGACAGTGGGATAGAGAGAGAGGACAGGGAGAGTCAGCGAGACAGAGTGAGAGAGAGAGAGTGTGACAGTGGGAAAGAGAGAGAGGACCGGGAGAGTCAGCGAGACAGAGAGAGAGGGTGTGACAGTGGGAGAGAGAGAGAGGACAGGGAGAGTCAGCGAGACAGAGTGAGAGAGAGAGGGTGTGACAGTGGGAGAGAGAGAGAGGACAGGGAGAGTCAGCGAGACAGAGAGAGAGAGAGTGTGACAGTGGGATAGAGAGAGAGGACAGTGAGAGTCAGCGAGAGAGAGAGACAGTGTGACAGTGGGATCGAGAGAGAGGACAGGGAGAGTCAGAGAGAGAGAGAGAGTGTGACAGTGGGAAAGAGAGAGAGGACGGAGACTCGGGAGAGAGAGAGAGTGTGTGACAGTGGGAAAGAGAGAGAGGACAGGGAGAGTCAGCGAGACAGAGAGAGAGAGAGAGTGTGACAGTGGGATAGAGAGAGAGGACAGGGAGAGTCAGTGAGACAGGGAGAGAGAGAGTGTGACAGTGGGAAAGAGAGAGAGGACAGGGAGAGTCAGCGAGACAGAGAGAGAGAGTGTGACAGTGGGAAAGAGAGAGAGGACAGGGAGAGTCAGCGAGACAGAGAGAGAGAGAGAGAGTGTGACAGTGGGATAGAGAGAGAAGACAGGGAGAGTCAGCGAGACAGGGAGAGAGAGAGTGTGACAGTGGGATAGAGAGACGACGGAGAGACAGCGAGACAGAGAGAGAGTGTGACAGTGGGATAGATAGAGAGGACAGGGAGAGTCAGAGAGAGTGAGTGTGACAGTGGGATAGAGAGAGAGGACAGGGAGAGTCAGCGAGACAGAGAGAGAGAGAGTGTGACAGTGGGATAGAGAGAGAGGACAGGGAGAGTCAGCGACACAGAGAGAGAGAGAGTGTGACAGTGGGAAAGAGAGAGAGGACAGGGAGAGTCAGCGAGACAGGGAGAGAGAGAGTGTGACAGTGGGAAAGAGAGAGAGGACAGGGAGAGTCAGCGAGACAGAGAGAGAGGACAGGGAGACTCAGCGAGAGAGAGAGAGACAGTGGGAAAGAGAGAGAGGACAGGGAGAGTCAGCAAGAGAGAGAGAGAGAGTGTGACTGGGAAAGAGAGAGAGGACAGGGAGAGTCACTGAGACAGAGAGAGAGTGTGACAGTGGGATAGAGAGAGAGGACGGGGAGAGTCAGCGAGACCGAGAGAGAGAGAGAGTGTGACAGTGGGATAGAGAGGACAGGGAGAGTCAGCAAGACAGAGAGAGAGAGAGAGAGTGTGACAGTGGGATAGAGAGAGAGGACAGGGAGAGTCAGCGAGACAGAGTGAGAGAGAGAGAGTGTGACAGTGGGAAAGAGAGAGAGGACAGGGAGAGTCAGCGAGACAGAGAGAGAGGGTGTGACAGTGGGAGAGAGAGAGACAGGACAGGGAGAGTCAGCGAGACAGAGAGAGATAGTGTGACAGTGGGATAGAGAGAGAGGACAGGGAGACTCAGCGAGAGAGAGAGAGAGTGTGACAGTGGGATAGAGAGAGAGGACAGGGAGAGTCAGTGAGACAGGGAGAGAGAGTGTGACAGTGGGAAAGAGAGAGAGGACCGGGAGAGTCAGTGAGACAGAGAGAGAGAGAGTGTGACAGTGGGAGAGAGAGAGAGGATAGGGAGTCAGCGAGACAGAGAGAGAGAGTGTGACAGTGGGAAAGAGAGAGAGGACAGGGAGAGAGAGAGAGAGAATGTGACAGTGGGATAGAGAGAGAGGACAGGGAGAGTCAGCGAGACAGGGAGAGAGAGAGTGTGACTGTGGGATAGAGAGAGACGACAGGGAGAGTCAGCGAGACAGAGAGAGAGAGTGTGACAGTGGGAAAGAGAGAGAGGACAGGGAGCGTCAGCGAGACCGAGAGAGAGAGAGAGTGTGTGACAGTGGGAAAGAGAGAGAGGACAGGGAGACTCACCGAGGGAGAGAGAGAGAGTGTGACAGTGGGATAGAGAGAGAGGACAGGGAGAGTCAGTGAGACAGGGAGAGAGAGTGTGACAGTGGGAAAGAGAGAGAGGACAGGGAGAGTCAGCGAGACAGACAGAGAGAGAGAGTGTGACAGTGGGATAGAGAGAGAGGACAGGGAGAGTCAGCGAGACAGAGAGAGTGAGTGTGATAGTGGGAAAGAGAGAGAGGACAGGGAGAGTCAGCGAGACACAGAGAGAGAGTGTGACACTGGGAAAGAGAGAGAGGACCGGGAGAGTCAGCGAGACAGAGAGAGAGAGAGTGTGACAGTGGGAGAGAGAGAGAGGACAGGGAGTCAGCGAGACAGAGAGAGAGAGTGTGACAGTGGGAAAGAGAGAGAGGACAGGGAGAGTCAGCGAGACAGAGAGAGAGAGAGAGAGTGTGACAGTGGGAAGGAGAGAGAGGACTGGGAGAGTCAGCGAGACCGAGAGAGTGTGACAGTGGGAAAGAGAGAGAGGACAGGGAGAGTCAGCGAGACAGAGAGAGTGAGTGTGACAGTGGGAAAGAGAGAGAGGACAGGGAGAGTCAGCGAGACAGAGAGAGAGAGAGAGAGAGTGTGACAGTGGGATAGAGAGAGAGGACAGGGAGAGTCAGCGAGACAGGGAGAGAGAGAGTTTGACAGTGGGATAGAGAGAGACGACAGGGAGAGTCAGAGAGAGAGAGTGTGACAGTGGGAAAGAGAGAGAGGACAGGGAGCGTCAGCGAGACCGAGAGAGAGAGAGAGTGTGACAGTGGGATAGAGAGAGAGGACAGGGAGAGTCAGCGAGACAGAGAGAGAGTGACAGTGGGAAAGAGAGAGAGGACGGAGACTCGGCGAGAGAGAGAGAGAGTGTGACAGTGGGAAAGAGAGAGAGGACAGGGAGACTCAGCGAGGGAGAGAGAGAGAGTGTGACAGTGGGATAGAGAGAGAGGACAGGGAGAGTCAGCGAGAGAGAGAGAGAGAGAGTGTGACACTGGGAAAGAGAGAGAGGACAGGGAGAGTCAGCGAGACAGAGAGAGAGAGAGAGTGTGACAGTGGGAGAGAGAGAGAGGACAGGGAGAGTCAGCGAGACGGAGAGAGAGAGTGTGACAGTGGGATAGAGAGAGAGGACAGGGAGAGTCAGCGAGACAGAGAGAGAGAGCGTGTGACAGTGGGACAGAGAGAGTGGACAGGGAGAGTCACCGAGACAGAGAGAGAGTGTGACAGTGGGAAAGAGAGAGAGGACAGGGAGAGTCAGCGAGACACGGAGAGAGAGTGTGACAGTGGGAAAGAGAGAGAGGACAGGGAGAGTCAGCGAGACAGAGAGAGAGAGAGAGAGTGTGACAGTGGGAAAGAGAGAGAGGACAGGGAGAGTCAGCGAGACAGAGAGAGAGAGAGTGTGACAGTGGGATAGAGAGAGAGGACAGGGAGAGTCAGCGAGACAGGGAGAGAGAGAGTGTGACAGTGGGATAGAGAGACGACAGGGAGAGTCAGCGAGACAGAGAGAGAGAGTGTGACAGTGGGAAAGAGAGAGAGGACAGGGAGCGTCAGCGAGACCGAGAGAGAGAGAGTGTGACAGTGGGAAGGAGAGAGAGGACTGGGAGAGTCAGCGAGACCGAGAGAGTGTGACAGTGGGAAAGAGAGAGAGGACAGGGAGAGTCAGCGAGACAGAGAGAGTGAGTGTGACAGTGGGATAGAGAGAGAGGACAGGAAGAGTCAGCGAGACGGAGAGAGAGAGAGTGTGACAGTGGGAAAGAGAGAGAGGACAGGGAGAGTCAGCGAGAGAGTTTGACAGTGGGATAGAGAGAGAGGACAGGGAGAGTCAGCGAGACAGAGAGAGAGAGTGTGACAGTGGGATAGAGAGAGTGGACAGGGATAGTCAGCGAGACAGAGAGAGAGAGAGTGTGACAGTGGAATAGAGAGAGGGGACAGGGAGAGTCAGCGAGAGAGAGAGTGTGTGACAGTGGGAAAGAGAAAGAGGACAGGGAGAGTCAGCGAGAGAGAGAGAAAGTGTGACAGTGGGAAAGAGAGAGTGGTCAGGGAGAGTCAGAGAGACAGAGAGAGAGAGAGATTGTGACAGTGGGAGCGAGAGAGAGGACAGGGAGAGTCAGCGAGACAGGGAGAGAGAGAGTGTGACAGTGGGATAGAGAGAGACGACAGGGAGAGTCAGAGAGAGAGAGTGTGACAGTGGGAAAGAGAGAGAGGACAGGGAGCGTCAGCGAGACCGAGAGAGAGAGAGAGTGTGACAGTGGGATAGAGAGAGAGGACAGGGAGAGTCAGCGAGACAGAGAGAGAGTGACAGTGGGAAAGAGAGAGAGGACGGAGACTCGGCGAGAGAGAGAGAGAGTGTGACGGTGGGAAAGAGAGAGAGGACAGGGAGACTCAGCGAGGGAGAGAGAGAGAGTGTGACAGTGGGATAGAGAGAGAGGACAGGGAGAGTCAGCGAGAGAGAGAGAGAGAGAGTGTGACACTGGGAAAGAGAGAGAGGACAGGGAGAGTCAGCGAGACAGAGAGAGAGAGAGAGTGTGACAGTGGGAGAGAGAGAGAGGACAGGGAGAGTCCGCGAGACGGAGAGAGAGAGTGTGACAGTGGGATAGAGAGAGAGGACAGGGAGAGTCAGCGAGACAGAGAGAGAGAGCGTGTGACAGTGGGACAGAGAGAGTGGACAGGGAGAGTCACCGAGACAGAGAGAGAGTGTGACAGTGGGAAAGAGAGAGAGGACAGGGAGAGTCAGCGAGACACGGAGAGAGAGTGTGACAGTGGGAAAGAGAGAGAGGACAGGGAGAGTCAGCGAGACAGAGAGAGAGAGCGAGAGTGTGACAGTGGGAAAGAGAGAGAGGACAGGGAGAGTCAGCGAGACAGAGAGAGAGAGAGTGTGACAGTGGGATAGAGAGAGAGGACAGGGAGAGTCAGCGAGACAGGGAGAGAGAGAGTGTGACAGTGGGATAGAGAGACGACAGGGAGAGTCAGCGAGACAGAGAGAGAGAGTGTGACAGTGGGAAAGAGAGAGAGGACAGGGAGCGTCAGCGAGACCGAGAGAGAGAGAGTGTGACAGTGGGAAGGTGAGAGAGGACTGGGAGAGTCAGCGACACCGAGAGAGTGTGACAGTGGGAAAGAGAGAGAGGACAGGGAGAGTCAGCGAGACAGAGAGAGTGAGTGTGACAGTGGGATAGAGAGAGAGGACAGGGAGAGTCAGCGAGACAGAGAGAGAGAGTGTGACAGTGGGATAGAGAGAGTGGACAGGGATAGTCAGCGAGACAGAGAGAGAGAGAGTGTGACAGTGGAATAGAGAGAGGGGACAGGGAGAGTCAGCGAGAGAGAGAGAGAGAGTGTGACAGTGGGAAAGAGAGAGAGGACAGGGAGAGTCAGCGAGAGAGAGAGAAAGAGTGTGACAGTGGGAAAGAGAGAGTGGTCAGGGAGAGTCAGAGAGACAGAGAGAGAGAGAGATTGTGACAGTGGGAGCGAGAGAGAGGACAGGGAGAGTCAGCGAGACAGAGAGAGAGTGTGACAGTGGGATAGAGAGAGAGGACAGGGAGAGTCAGCGAGACAGAGAGAGAGAGAGAGAGTGTGACAGTGGGATAGAGAGAGGGGACAGGGAGAGTCAGCGAGACAGAGAGAGTGTGACAGTGGGATAGAGAGAGAGGACAGGGAGAGTCAGCGAGACAGGGAGAGAGAGAGTGTGACAGTGGGAAAGAGAGAGAGGACAGGGAGAGTCAGCGAGACAGTGAGAGAGAGAGTGTGACAGTGGGATAGAGAGAGAGGACAGGGAGAGTCAGTGAGATAGAGAGAGAGAGAGTGTGACAGTGGGATAGAGAGAGAGGACAGGGAGAGTCAGCGAGACAGAGAGAGAGAGAGTGTGACAGTGGGAAAGAGAGAGAGGACAGGGAGAGTCAGCGAGACAGTGAGAGAGAGAGTGTGACAGTGGGATAGTGAGAGAACAGAGAGAGTCAGCGAGACAGGGAGAGAGAGAGAGTGTGACAGTGGGAAAGAGAGAGGGGACAGGGAGAGTCAGCGAGACAGGGAGAGAGAGAGTGTGACAGTGGGATAGAGAGAGAGGACGGCGAGAGTCAGCGAGACAGAGAGAGAGAGAGTGTGACAGTGGGATAGAGAGAGAGGACAGTGAGAGTCAGCGAGAGAGAGAGAGAGTGTGACAGTGGGATAGAGAGAGAGGACAGGGAGAGTCAGCGAGACAGAGAGAGAGAGAGAGTGTGACAGTGGGATAGATAGAGGGGACAGGGAGACTCAGCGAGACAGAGAGAGTGTGACAGTGGGATAGAGAGAGAGGACAGGGAGAGTCAGCGAGACAGGGAGAGAGTGAGTGTGACAGTGGGATAGAGAGAATGAGAACAGAGAGTCAGCGAGACAGAGAGAGAGAGTGTGACAGTGGGAAAGAGAGAGAGGACAGGGAGAGTCAGCGAGACAAAGAGAGAGAGAGTGTGATAGTGGGAAAGAGAGAGAGGACAGGGAGAGTCAGCGAGACAGAGAGAGAGTGTGACAGTGGAAAAGAGAGAGAGGACAGGGAGAGTCAGCGAGACAGAGAAAGAGAGTGTGACAGTTGGAAAGAGAGAGAGGACAGGGAGATCAGAGAGAGAGTGTGACAGTGGGAAAGAGAGGACAGGGAGAGTCAGCGAGACAGAAAGAGAGAGAGTGTGACAGTGGGAAAGAGAGAGAGGACAGGGAGAGTCAGAGAGACAGAGAGTGTGACAGTGGGAAAGAGAGAGAGGACAGGGAGAGTCAGCGAGACAGAGAGAGAGAGAGTGTGATAGTGGGAAAGAGAGAGGGGACAGGGAGAGTAAGCGAGACAGAGAGAGAGTGTGACAGTGGGAAAGATAGAGAGTACAGGGAGAGTCAGCGAGACAGAGAGAGAGAGAGAGTGTGACAGTGGGAAAGGGAGAGAGGACAGGGAGAGTCAGCGAGACAGAGAGAGAGAGAGAGTGTGTGACAGTGGGATAGAGAGAGAGGAGAGTGAGAGTCAACGAGACCGAGACAGAGAGTGTGACAGTGGGATAGAGAGAGAGAGGACAGGGAGAGTCAGCGAGACAGAGAGAGAGAGAGTGTGACAGTGGGATAGAGAGAGAGAGGACAGGGAGAGAGAGTGTGACAGTGGGAAAGAGAGAGAGGACAGGGAGAGTCAGCGAGACAGAGAGAGAGAGTGTGACAGTGCGAAAGAGAGAGAGGACAGGGAGAGTCAGCGAGACAGAGAGAGAGAGTGTGACAGTGGGAAACAGAGATAGGACAGGGAGAGTGAGCGAGACAGAGAGAGTGTGTGACAGTGGGAAAGAGAGACAGGGAGAGTCAGTGAGAGAGAGAGTGTGACAGTGGGATAGAGAGAGTGAGAACAGAGAGTCAGCGAGACAGAGAGAGAGTGTGACAGTGGGAAAGAGAGAGGACAGGGAGAGTCAGCGAGACAGAGAGAGAGTGTGACAGTGGAAAAGAGAGAAAGGACGGAGAGTCAGCGAGACAGAGAGAGAGAGTGTGACAGTGGGAAACAGAGGACAGGGAGTGTCAGCGAGACAGAAAGAGAGAGAGTGTGACAGTGGGAAAGAGAGAGAGGACAGGGAGAGTCAGCGAGACAGAGAGAGAATGTGACAGTGGGAAAGAGAGAGGACAGGGAGAGTCAGCGAGACAGAGAGAGAGAGAGAGAGTGTGACAGTGGGATAGAGAGAGAAGACAGGGAGAGTCAGCGAGACAGAGAGAGAGAGTGTGACAGTGGGAAAGAGAGAGAGGACAGGGAGACTCAGCGAGACAGAGATAGAGAGTGTGACAGTGGGAAAGAGAGAGAGGACAGGGAGAGTCAGTGAGACGGAGAGAGAGAGAGAGAGAGTGTGACACTGGGAAAGAGAGAGAGGACAGGGAGAGTCAGCGAGAGAGAGAGAGAGTGTGACAGTGGGAAAGAGAGAGAGGACAGGGAGAGTCAGCGAGACAGAGAGAGAGTGTGACAGTGGGATAGAGAGAGAGGGCAGGGAGAGTCAGCGAGACAGGGAGAGAGAGAGTGTGACAGTGGGATAGAGAGGGAGGACGGCGAGAGTCAGCGAGACAGAGAGAGAGAGAGTGTGACAGTGGGATAGAGAGAATGAGAACAGAGAGTCAGCGAGACAGAGAGAGAGAGTGTGACAGTGGGAAAGAGAGAGAGGACAGGGAGAGTCAGCGAGACAAAGAGAGAGAGAGTGTGATAGTGGGAAAGAGAGAGAGGACAGGGAGAGTCAGCGAGACAGAGAGAGAGTGTGACAGTGGAAAAGAGAGAGAGGACAGGGAGAGTCAGCGAGACAGAGAAAGAGAGTGTGACAGTTGGAAAGAGAGAGAGGACAGGGAGAGTCAGAGAGAGAGAGTGTGACAGTGGGAAAGAGAGGACATGGAGAGTCAGCGAGACAGAAAGAGAGAGAGTGTGACAGTGGGAAAGAGAGAGAGGACAGGGAGAGTCAGAGAGACAGAGAGTGTGACAGTGGGAAAGAGAGAGAGTACAGGGAGAGTCAGCGAGATAGAGAGAGAGAGAGAGTGTGACAGTGGGAAAGGGAGAGAGGACAGGGAGAGTCAGCGAGACAGAGAGAGAGAGAGTGTGACAGTGGTAAAGAGAGAGAGGACAGGGAGAGTCAGCGAGACAGAGAGAGAGAGAGAGTGTGACAGTGGGAAAGAGAGAGAGGACGGGAGAGTCAGCGAGACAGAGAGAGAGAGTGTGATAGTGGGAAAGAGAGAGGGGACAGGGAGAGTAAGCGAGACAGAGAGAGGGTGTGACAGTGGGAAAGAGAGAGAGGACAGGGAGAGTCAGCGAGACAGAGAGAGAGTGTGACAGTGGGAAAGAGGGAGAGGACAGGGAGAGTCAGCGAGACAGAGAGAGAGAGTGTGACAGTGGGATAGAGAGAGAAGACAGGGAGAGTCAGCGAGACAGAGAGAGAGAGAGTGTGACAGTGGGAAAGAGAGAGAGGACAGGGAGAGTCAGCGAGACAGGGAGAGAGAGAGTGTGACAGTGGGAAAGAGAGAGAGGACAGGGAGAGTCAGCGAGACACGGAGATAGTGAGAGAGTGTGACAGTGGGATAGAGAGAGAGGACAGGGAGAGTCAGCGAGACAGAGAGAGAGAGAGAGAGAGTGTGACAGTGGGATAGAGAGGACAGTGAGAGTCAGCGAGAGAGAGAGAGAGAGTGTGTCAGTGGGAAAGAGAGAGAGGACAGGGAGAGTCAGAGAGAGAGAGTGTGACAGTGGGAGAGAGAGAGAGGAAAGGGAGAGTCAGCGAGTGAGAGAGAGTGTGACAGTGGGGAAGAGAGAGAGGACAGGGAGACCCAGCGAGAGAGAGAGACTGTGACAGTGGGATAGAGAGAGAGGACAGGGAGAGTCAGCGAGAGAGAGAGAGTGTGACAGTGGGATAGAGAGAGAGGACAGTGAGAGTCAGCGAGAGAGAGAGAGAGTGTGACAGTGGGAAAGAGAGAGAGGACAGGGAGAGTCAGCGAGACAGAGAGAGAGAGAGAGTGTGACAGTGGGATAGAGAGAGAGGACAGGGAGAGTCAGCGAGACAGAGAGAGAGAGAGTGTGACAGTGGGAAAGAGAGAGAGGACAGGGAGACTCAGCGAGAGAGAGAGAGAGAGAGTGTGACAGTGGGAAAGATAGAGAGGACAGGGAGAGTCAGCGAGAGAGAGAGAGAGTGACAGTGGGATAGAGAGAGATGGCAGGGAGAGTCAGCGAGGCAGGGAGAGTGAGAGTGTGACAGTGGGAAAGAGAGAGAGGACAGGGAGAGTCATGGAGACAGAGAGAGAGAGTGTGACAGGGGGAAAGAGAGAGAGGACAGGGAGAGTCAGCGAGACAGAGAGAGAGTGTGACAGTGAGATAGAGAGAGAGGGCAGGGAGAGTCAGTGAGGCAGGGAGAGAGAGAGTGTGACAGTGGGATAGAGAGAGAGGACGGGGAGAGTCAGCGGACCGAGACAGAGAGTCTGACAGTGGGATAGAGAGAGTGAGCACAGAGAGTCAGCAAAACAGAGAGATAGAGAGAGTGTGACAGTGGGATAGAGAGAGAGAGGACAGGGAGAGTCAGCGAGACAGAGAGAGAGAGTGTGACAGTGGGATAGAGAGCGAGAGGACAGGGAGAGTCAGCGAGACAGAGAGAGAGAGTGTGACAGTTGGAAAGAGAGAGAAGACAGGGAGAGTCAGCGAGACCGAGAGAGAGAGTGTGACAGTGGGATAGAGAGAGAGGACAGGGAGAGTCAGCGTGACCGAGAGAGAGAGAGAGTGTGACAGTGGGATAGAGAGAGAGGACAGGGAGAGTCAGCGAGACAGTGTGAGAGAGAGAGTGTGACAGTGGGATAGAGAGAGAGGACAGGGAGAGTCAGCGAGACAGAGAGAGAGAGAGAGAGTGTGACAGTGGGAAAGAGAGAGAGGACAGGGAGAGTCAGCGAGACAGGGAGAGAGAGAGTGTGACAGTGGGAAAGAGAGAGAGGACAGGGAGAGTCAGCGAGACAGAGAGAGAGTGTGACAGTGGGATAGAGAGAGAGGGCAGGGAGAGTCAGCGAGACAGGGAGAGAGAGAGTGTGACAGTGGGATAGAGAGAGAGGACAGGGAGAGTCAGCGAGACAGAGAGAGAGAGAGAGTGTGACAGTGGGATAGAGAGAGAGGACAGGGAGAGTCAGCGAGACAGAGAGAGAGAGTGTGACAGTGGGAAAGAGAGAGAGGACAGGGAGAGTCAGCGAGACAGAGAGAGAGAGTGTGACAGTGGGAAAGAGAGAGAGGACAGGGAGAGTCAGCGAGACAGAGAGAGAGTGTGACAGTGGGAGAGAGAGAGAAGACGGATAGTCAGCGAGACAGAGAGAGTGTGTGACAGTGGGATAGAGAGAGCGAGGACAGGGAGACTCAGCGAGAGAGAGAGTGTGACAGTGGGAAAGAGAGAGAGGACAGTGAGAGTCAGCGAGACAGAGAGAGAGAGTGTGACAGTGGGAAAGAGAGAGAGGACAGGGAGAGTCAGCGAGACAGAGAGAGAGTGTGACAGTGGGAGAGAGAGAGAAGACGGATAGTCAGCGAGACAGAGAGAGAGTGTGACAGTCGGATAGAGAGAGAGGACAGGGAGAGTCAGCGAGACAGAGAGAGAGTGTGACAGTGGGATAGAGAGAGAGGACAGGGAGAGTCAGCGAGACAGAGAGAGAGAGTGTGACAGTGGGAGAGAGAGAGAGTGGACGGGGAGAGTCAGCGAGAGAGAGTGCGACAGTGGGAAAGAGAGAGAGGACAGGGAGAGTCAGCGAGACAGAGAGAGAGAGAGTGACAGTGGGAGAGAGAGGACAGTGAGAGTCAGCGAGACATAGAGAGAGAGTGTGACAGAGGAAAAGAGAGAGAGGACAGGGAGAGTCAGCGAGACAGAGAGAGAGAGTGTGACGGTGGGATAGAGAGAGAGGACAGGGAGAGTCAGCGAGACAGAGAGAGAGTGTGACAGTGGGATAGAGAGAGAGGACAGGGAGAGTCAGCGAGACAGAGAGAGAGAGTGTGACAGTGGGATAGAGAGAGAGGACAGGGAGAGTCAGCGAGACAGAGAGAGAGAGTGTGACAGAGGGAGAGAGAGAGAGTGGACGGGGAGAGTCAGCGAGAGAGAGAGTGTGACAGTGGGAAAGAGAGAGAGGACAGGGAGAGTCAGCGAGACAGAGAGAGAGAGAGTGACAGTGGGAGAGAGAGAGAGGACAGGGAGAGTCAGCGAGACAGAGAGAGAGAGTGTGACAGAGGGAAAGAGAGAGAGGACAGGGAGAGTCAGCGAGACAGAGAGAGAGTGTGACGGTGGGATAGAGAGAGAGGACAGGGAGAGTCAGCGAGACAGAGAGAGAGAGCGTGACAGTGGGAAAGAGAGAGAGGACGGAGAGTCAGTGAGGCAGAGAGAGAGAGAGTGTGACAGTGGGATAGAGAGAGAGGACAGGGAGAGTCAGCGAGACAGAGAGAGAGAGAGAGTGTGACAGTGGGAAAGAGAGAGAGGACAGGGAGAGTCAGTGAGACAGAGAGAGAGAGAGAGTGTGACAGTGGGAAAGAGAGAGAGGACAGGGAGAGTCAGCGAGACAGAGAGAGAGAGTGTGACAGTTGGAAAGAGAGAGAAGACAGGGAGAGTCAGCGAGACCGAGAGAGAGAGTGTGACAGTGGGAGAGAGATAGAGGACAGGGAGAGTCAGCGAGAAAGAGAGAGAGAGTGTGACAGTGGGATAGAGAGAGAGGACAGTGAGAGTCAGCGAGAGAGAGAGTGTGACAGTGGGATAGAGAGAGAGGACAGGGAGAGTCAGCGAGACAGAGAGAGAGAGTGTGACAGTGGGAATGAGAGAGAGGACAGGGAGAGTCAGCGAGACAGAGAGAGAGAGAGTGTGAGTGGGATAGAGAGAGAGGACAGGGAGAGTCAGCGTGACCGAGAGAGAGAGAGTGTGACAGTTGGAAAGAGAGAGAAGACGGGGAGAGTCAGCGAGACCGAGAGAGAGAGTGTGACAGTGGGATAGAGAGAGAGGACAGGGAGAGTCAGCGTGACCGAGAGAGAGAGAGAGTGTGACAGTGGGATAGAGAGAGAGGACAGGGAGAGTCAGCGAGACAGAGTGAGAGAGAGAGTGTGACAGTGGGATAGAGAGAGAGGACAGGGAGAGTCAGCGAGACAGAGAGAGAGAGAGAGAGTGTGACAGTGGGAAAGAGAGAGAGGACAGGGAGAGTCAGCGAGACAGGGAGAGAGAGAGTGTGACAGTGGGAAAGAGAGAGAGGACGGAGAGTCAGCGAGACAGAGAGAGAGTGTGACAGTGGGATAGAGAGAGAGGACAGGGAGAGTCAGCGAGACAGAGAGAGGCTGTGACAGTGGGATAGAGAGAGAGGACAGGGAGAGTCAGCGAGACAGAGAGAGAGAGTGTGACAGTCGGAAAGAGAGAGAGGACAGGGAGAGTCAGCGAGAGAGAGAGAGAGAGAGAGTGTGTGACAGTGATATAGAGAGAGAGAGGACAGGGAGACTCAGCGAGACAGAGAGAGAGAGTGTGACAGTGGGAGAGAGAGAGAAGACGGAGAGTCAGCGAGACAGAGAGAGAGTGTGACAGTCGAATAGAGAGAGAGGACAGGGAGAGTCAGCGAGACAGAGAGAGAGAGTGTGACAGTGGGATAGAGAGAGAGGACAGGGAGAGTCAGCGAGACAGAGAGAGAGAGTGTGACAGAGGAAAAGAGAGAGAGGACAGGGAGAGTCAGCGAGACAGAGAGAGAGAGTGTGACGGTGGGATAGAGAGAGAGGACAGGGAGAGTCAGCGAGACAGAGAGAGAGTGTGACAGTGGGATAGAGAGAGAGGACAGGGAGTGTCAGCGAGACAGAGAGAGAGAGTGTGACAGTGGGATAGAGAGAGAGGACAGGGAGAGTCAGCGAGACAGAGAGAGAGAGTGTGACAGTGGGAGAGAGAGAGAGTGGACGGGGAGAGTCAGCGAGAGAGAGAGTGTGACAGTGGGAAAGAGAGAGAGGACAGGGAGAGTCAGCGAGACAGAGAGAGAGAGAGTGACAGTGGGAGAGAGAGAGAGGACAGGGAGAGTCAGCGAGACAGAGAGAGAGAGTGTGACAGAGGGAAAGAGAGAGAGGACAGGGAGAGTCAGCGAGACAGAGAGAGAGTGTGACGGTGGGATAGAGAGAGAGGACAGGGAGAGTCAGCGAGACAGAGAGAGAGAGCGTGACAGTGGGAAAGAGAGAGAGGACAGGGAGAGTCAGTGAGGCAGAGAGAGAGAGAGTGTGACAGTGGGATAGAGAGAGAGGACAGGGAGAGTCAGCGAGACAGAGAGAGAGAGAGAGTGTGACAGTGGGAAAGAGAGAGAGGACAGGGAGAGTCAGTGAGACAGAGAGAGAGAGAGAGTGTGACAGTGGGAAAGAGAGAGAGGACAGGGAGAGTCAGCGAGACAGAGAGAGAGAGTGTGTGACAGTGGGATAGAGAGAGAGGACAGGGAGAGTCAGTGAGACAGAGAGAGAGAGTGTGACAGTGGGAGAGAGAGAGAGGACAGGGAGAGTCAGCGAGACAGAGAGAGAGAGAGTGACAGTGGGATAGAGAGAGAGGACAGGGAGAGTCAGCGAGACAGAGAGAGAGAGAGAGAGTGTGACAGTGGGATAGAGAGAGAGGACGGGGAGAGTCAGCGAGACAGAGAGAGAGACTGTGACAGTGGGAAAGAGAGAGAGGACAGGGAGAGTCAGCGAGACAGAGAGAGAGAGAGTGTGACAGTGGGATAGAGAGAGAGGACAGGGAGAGTCAGTGAGACAGAGAGAGGGAGAGAGTGACAGTGGGATAGAGAGAGAGGACAGGGAGAGTCAGCGAGACAGAGAGAGAGAGTGTGACAGTGGGAAAGAGAGAGAGGACAGGGAGAGTCAGTGAGACAGAGAGAGAGAGAGTGACAGTGGGATAGAGAGAGAGGACAGGGAGAGTCAGCGAGAGAGAGAGTGTGACAGTGGGATGGAGAGAGGGGACAGGGAGAGTCAGCGAGACAGAGAGAGAGAGAGTGACAGTGGGAATGAGAGAGAGGACGGAGAGTCAGCGAGACAGAGAGAGTGACAGTGGGATAGAGAGAGAGGACAGGGAGAGTCAGCGAGAGAGAGAGTGTGACAGTGGGATGGAGAGAGAGGACAGGGAGAGTCAGCGAGACAGAGAGAGAGAGAGTGACAGTGGGATAGAGAGAGAGGACAGGGAGAGTCAGCGAGACAGAGAGAGAGAGTGTGACAGTGGGAAAGAGAGAGAGGACAGGGAGAGTCAGTGAGACAGAGAGAGAGAGAGTGACAGTGGGATAGAGAGAGAGGACAGGGAGAGTCAGCGAGAGAGAGAGTGTGACAGTGGGATGGAGAGAGAGGACAGGGAGAGTCAGAGAGAGAGAGTGTGACAGTGGGATAGAGAGAGAGGACAGGGAGAGTCAGCGAGACAGAGAGAGAGAGAGTGTGACAGTGGGATAGAGAGAGAGGACAGGGAGAGTCAGAGAGAGAGAGTGTGACAGTGGGATAGAGAGAAAGGACAGGGAGAGTCAGCGAGACAGAGCGAGAGAGAGTGACAGTGGGATAGAGAGAGAGGACAGGGAGAGTCAGCGAGACAGAGAGAGAGAGAGTGACAGTGGGATAGAGAGAGAGGACAGGGAGAGTCAGCGAGAGACAGAGTGTGACAGTGGGATGGAGAGAGAGGACAGGGAGAGTCAGCGAGACAGAGAGAGAGAGAGTGACAGTGGGATAGAGAGAGAGGACAGGGAGAGTCAGCGAGAGAGAGAGAGAGTGTGACAGTGGGAAAGAGAGAGAGGACAGGGAGAGTCAGTGAGGCAGAGAGAGAGAGAGTGTGACAGTGGGATAGAGAGAGAGGACAGGGAGAGTCAGCGAGACAGAGAGAGAGAGAGAGTGTGACAGTGGGAAAGAGAGAGAGGACAGGGAGAGTCAGTGAGACAGAGAGAGAGAGAGAGTGTGACAGTGGGAAAGAGAGAGAGGACAGGGAGAGTCAGCGAGACAGAGAGAGAGAGTGTGACAGTTGGAAAGAGAGAGAAGACAGGGAGAGTCAGCGAGACCGAGAGAGAGAGTGTGACAGTGGGAGAGAGATAGAGGACAGGGAGAGTCAGCGAGAAAGAGAGAGAGAGTGTGACAGTGGGATAGAGAGAGAGGACAGTGAGAGTCAGCGAGAGAGAGAGTGTGACAGTGGGATAGAGAGAGAGAACAGGGAGAGTCAGCGAGAGAGAGAGAGAGTGTGACAGTGGGAAAGAGAGAGAGGACAGGGAGAGTCAGCGAGACAGAGTGAGTGAGAGAGTGTGACAGTGGGATAGAGAGAGAGGACAGGGAGAGTCAGCGAGACAGAGAGAGAGAGTGTGACAGTGGGATAGAGAGAGAGGACAGGGAGAGTCAGTGAGACAGAGAGAGAGAGAGGACAGGGAGAGTCAGCGAGACAGAGAGAGAGAGAGAGTGACAGTGGGATAGAGAGAGAGGACAGGGAGAGTCAGCGAGACAGAGAGAGAGAGAGAGTGTGACAGTGGGAAAGAGAGAGAGGACGGGGAGAGTCAGCGAGAGAGAGAGTGTGACAGTGGGAAAGAGAGAGAGGACAGGGAGAGTCAGTGAGACAGAGAGAGAGAGAGTGTGACAGTGGGATAGAGAGAGAGGACGGGGAGAGTCAGCGAGACAGAGAGAGAGAAAGAGTGTGACAGTGGGAAAGAGAGAGAGGACGGGGAGAGTCAGCGAGAGAGAGAGTGTGACAATGGGAAAGAGAGAGGACAGGGCGAGTCAGTGAGACAGAGAGAGAGAGAGTGTGACAGTGGGAGAGAGAGAGTGGACGGGGAGAGTCACGAGAGAGAGAGAGAGTGTGACAGTGGGAAAGAGAGAGAGGACAGGGAGAGTCAGCGAGACAGAGAGAGAGAGAGTGTGACAGTGGGATAGAGAGAGAGGACAGGGAGAGTCAGCGAGACAGAGAGAGAGTGTGACAGTGGGATAGAGAGAGAGGACAGGGAGAGTCAGCGAGACAGAGAGAGAGAGTGTGACAGTGGGATAGAGAGAGAGGACAGGGAGAGTCAGCGAGACAGAGAGAGAGAGTGTGACAGTGGGAGAGAGAGAGAGTGGACGGGGAGAGTCAGCGAGAGAGAGAGTGTGACAGTGGGAAAGAGAGAGAGGACAGGGAGAGTCAGCGAGACAGAGAGAGAGAGAGTGACAGTGGGAGAGAGAGAGAGGACAGGGAGAGTCAGCGAGACAGAGAGAGAGAGTGTGACAGAGGGAAAGAGAGAGAGGACAGGGAGAGTCAGCGAGACAGAGAGAGAGTGTGACCGTGGGATAGAGAGAGAGGACAGGGAGAGTCAGCGAGACAGAGAGAGAGAGCGTGACAGTGGGAAAGAGAGAGAGGACAGGGAGAGTCAGTGAGGCAGAGAGAGTGTGACAGTGGGATAGAGAGAGAGGACAGGGAGAGTCAGCGAGACAGAGAGAGAGAGAGAGTGTGACAGTGGGAAAGAGAGAGAGGACAGGGAGAGTCAGTGAGACAGAGAGAGAGAGAGAGTGTGACAGTGGGAAAGAGAGAGAGGACAGGGAGAGTCAGCGAGACAGAGAGAGAGAGTGTGACAGTTGGAAAGAGAGAGAAGACAGGGAGAGTCAGCGAGACCGAGAAAGAGAGTGTGACAGTGGGAGAGAGATAGAGGACAGGGAGAGTCAGCGAGAAAGAGAGAGAGAGTGTGACAGTGGGATAGAGAGAGAGGACAGTGAGAGTCAGCGAGAGAGAGTGTGACAGTGGGATAGAGAGAGAGGACAGGGAGAGTCAGCGAGACAGAGAGAGAGAGTGTGACAGTGGGAATGAGAGAGAGGACAGGTAGAGTCAGCGAGACAGAGAGAGAGAGAGTGTGAGTGGGATAGAGAGAGAGGACAGGGAGAGTCAGCGTGACCGAGAGAGAGAGAGTGTGACAGTGGGATAGAGAGCGAGAGGACAGGGAGAGTCAGCGAGACAGAGAGAGAGAGTGTGACAGTTGGAAAGAGAGAGAAGACAGGGAGAGTCAGCGAGACCGAGAGAGAGAGTGTGACAGTGGGATAGAGAGAGAGGACAGGGAGAGTCAGCGTGACCGAGAGAGAGAGAGAGTGTGACAGTGGGATAGAGAGGACAGGGAGAGTCAGCGAGACAGAGAGAGAGAGAGAGAGTGTGACAGTGGGAAAGAGAGAGAAGACAGGGAGAGTCAGCGAGACCGAGAGAGAGAGTGTGACAGTGGGATAGAGAGAGAGGACAGGGAGAGTCAGCGTGACCGAGAGAGAGAGAGAGTGTGACAGTGGGATAGAGAGGACAGGGAGAGTCAGCGAGACAGAGAGAGAGAGAGAGAGTGTGACAGTGGGAAAGAGAGAGAGGACAGGGAGAGTCAGCGAGACAGGGAGAGAGAGAGTGTGACAGTGGGAAAGAGAGAGAGGACAGGGAGAGTCAGCGAGACAGAGAGAGAGTGTGACAGTGGGATAGAGAGAGAGGGCAGGGAGAGTCAGCGAGACAGGGAGAGAGAGAGTGTGACAGTGGGATAGAGAGAGAGGACAGGGAGAGTCAGCGAGACAGAGAGAGAGAGAGTGTGACAGTGGGATAGAGAGAGAGGACAGGGAGAGTCAGCGAGACAGAGAGAGGCTGTGACAGTGGGAAAGAGAGAGAGGACAGGGAGATTCAGCGAGACAGAGAGAGAGAGTGTGACAGTCGGAAAGAGAGAGAGGACAGGGAGAGTCAGCGAGAGAGAGAGAGAGAGAGTGTGTGACAGTGATATAGAGAGAGAGAGGACAGGGAGACTCAGCGAGACAGAGAGAGAGTGTGACAGTGGGAGAGAGAGAGAAGACGGAGAGTCAGCGAGACAGAGAGAGAGTGTGACAGTCGGATAGAGAGAGAGGACAGGGAGAGTCAGCGAGACAGAGAGAGAGTGTGACAGTGGGATAGAGAGAGAGGACAGGGAGAGTCAGCGAGACAGAGAGAGAGAGTGTGACAGTGGGAGAGAGAGAGAGTGGACGGGGAGAGTCAGCGAGAGAGAGTGTGACAGTGGGAAAGAGAGAGAGGACAGGGAGAGTCAGCGAGACAGAGAGAGAGAGAGTGACAGTGGGAGAGAGAGGACAGTGAGAGTCAGCGAGACAGAGAGAGAGAGTGTGACAGAGGAAAAGAGAGAGAGGACAGGGAGAGTCAGCGAGACAGAGAGAGAGAGTGTGACGGTGGGATAGAGAGAGAGGACAGGGAGAGTCAGCGAGACAGAGAGAGAGTGTGACAGTGGGATAGAGAGAGAGGACAGGGAGAGTCAGCGAGACAGAGAGAGAGAGTGTGACAGTGGGATAGAGAGAGAGGACAGGGAGAGTCAGCGAGACAGAGAGAGAGAGTGTGACAGTGGGAGAGAGAGAGAGTGGACGGGGAGAGTCAGCGAGAGAGAGAGTGTGACAGTGGGAAAGAGAGAGAGGACAGGGAGAGTCAGCGAGACAGAGAGAGAGAGAGTGACAGTGGGAGAGAGAGAGAGGACAGGGAGAGTCAGCGAGACAGAGAGAGAGAGTGTGACGGTGGGATAGAGAGAGAGGACAGGGAGAGTCAGCGAGACAGAGAGAGAGAGCGTGACAGTGGGAAAGAGAGAGAGGACAGGGAGAGTCAGTGAGGCAGAGAGAGAGAGAGTGTGACAGTGGGATAGAGAGAGAGGACAGGGAGAGTCAGCGAGACAGAGAGAGAGAGAGAGTGTGACAGTGGGAAAGAGAGAGAGGACAGGGAGAGTCAGCGAGACAGAGAGAGAGAGAGAGTGTGACAGTGGGAAAGAGAGAGAGGACAGGGAGAGTCAGCGAGACAGAGAGAGAGAGTGTGTGACAGTGGGATAGAGAGAGAGGACAGGGAGAGTCAGTGAGACAGAGAGAGAGAGTGTGACAGTGGGAGAGAGAGAGAGGACAGGGAGAGTCAGCGAGACAGAGAGAGAGAGAGTGACAGTGGGATAGAGAGAGAGGACAGGGAGAGTCAGCGAGACATAGAGAGAGAGAGAGTGTGACAGTGGGATAGAGAGAGAGGACGGGGAGAGTCAGCGAGACAGAGAGAGAGACTGTGACAGTGGGAAAGAGAGAGAGGACAGGGAGAGTCAGCGAGACAGAGAGAGAGAGAGTGTGACAGTGGGATAGAGAGAGAGGACAGGGAGAGCCAGCGAGACAGAGAGAGGGAGAGAGTGACAGTGGGATAGAGAGAGAGGACAGGGAGAGTCAGCGAGACAGAGAGAGAGAGTGTGACAGTGGGAAAGAGAGAGAGGACAGGGAGAGTCAGTGAGACAGAGAGAGAGAGAGTGACAGTGGGATAGAGAGAGAGGACAGGGAGAGTCAGCGAGAGAGAGAGTGTGACAGTGGGATGGAGAGAGAGGACAGGGAGAGTCAGCGAGACAGAGAGAGAGAGAGTGACAGTGGGAATGAGAGAGAGGACGGAGAGTCAGCGAGACAGAGAGAGTGACAGTGGGATAGAGAGAGAGGACAGGGAGAGTCAGCGAGAGAGAGAGTGTGACAGTGGGATGGAGAGAGAGGACAGGGAGAGTCAGCGAGACAGAGAGAGAGAGAGTGACAGTGGGATAGAGAGAGAGGACAGGGAGAGTCAGCGAGACAGAGAGAGAGAGTGTGACAGTGGGAAAGAGAGAGAGGACAGGGAGAGTCAGTGAGACAGAGAGAGAGAGAGTGACAGTGGGATAGAGAGAGAGGACAGGGAGAGTCAGCGAGAGAGAGAGTGTGACAGTGGGATGGAGAGAGAGGACAGGGAGAGTCAGCGAGACAGAGAGAGAGAGTGTGACAGTGGGAATGAGAGAGAGGACAGGGAGAGTCAGCGAAACAGAGAGAGAGTGTGACAGTGGGATAGAGAGAGAGGACAGGGAGAGTCAGCGAGACAGAGAGAGAGAGAGTGTGACAGTGGGATAGAGAGAGAGGACAGGGAGAGTCAGAGAGAGAGAGTGTGACAGTGGGATAGAGAGAAAGGACAGGGAGAGTCAGCGAGACAGAGCGAGAGAGAGTGACAGTGGGATAGAGAGAGAGGACAGGGAGAGTCAGCGAGACAGAGAGAGAGAGAGTGACAGTGGGATAGAGAGAGAGGACAGGGAGAGTCAGCGAGAGAGAGAGTGTGACAGTGGGATGGAGAGAGAGGACAGGGAGAGTCAGCGAGACAGAGAGAGAGAGAGTGACAGTGGGATAGAGAGAGAGGACAGGGAGAGTCAGCGAGAGAGAGAGAGTGTGACAGTGGGAAAGAGAGAGAGGACAGGGAGAGTCAGCGAGAGAGAGAGAGAGTGTGACAGTGGGAAAGAGAGAGAGGACAGGGAGAGTCAGTGAGACAGAGAGAGAGAGAGGACAGGGAGAGTCAGCGAGACAGAGAGAGAGAGAGAGTGTGACAGTGGGATAGAGAGAGAGGACAGGGAGAGTCAGCGAGACAGAGAGAGAGAGTGTGACAGTGGGATAGAGAGAGAGGACAGGGAGAGTCAGTGAGACAGAGAGAGAGAGAGGACAGGGAGAGTCAGCGAGTCAGAGAGAGAGAGAGTGACAGTGGGATAGAGAGAGAGGACAGGGAGAGTCAGCGAGACAGAGAGAGAGAGAGAGAGAGAGAGAGAGTGTGACAGTGGGAAAGAGAGAGAGGACGGGGAGAGTCAGCGAGAGAGAGAGTGTGACAGTGGGAAAGAGAGAGAGGACAGGGAGAGTCAGTGAGACAGAGAGAGAGAGAGTGTGACAGTGGGATAGAGAGAGAGGACGGGGAGAGTCAGCGAGACAGAGAGAGAAAGAGTGTGACAGTGGGAAAGAGAGAGAGGACGGGGAGAGTCAGCGAGAGAGACAGTGTGACAATGGGAAAGAGAGAGGACAGGGCGAGTCAGTGAGACAGAGAGAGAGAGAGTGTGACAGTGGGAGAGAGAGAGTGGACGGGGACAGTCACGAGAGAGAGAGAGAGTGTGACAGTGGGAAAGAGGGAGAGACAGAGAGACAGTGTGACAGTGGGAAAGAGAGACAGGACAGGGAGAGTCAGCGAGACAGAGAGAGAGAGAGTGTGACAGTGGGATAGAGAGAGAGGACAGGGAGAGTCAGCGAGACAGAGAGAGTGTGACAGTGGGAAAGAGAGAGAGGACAGGGAGAGTCAGCGAGACAGAGAGAGAGAATGTGACAGTGGGAAAGACGAGAGAGGACAGGGAGTGTCAGCGAGACAGAGAGAGAGTGTGACAGTGGGATAGAGAGACAGGACAGGGAGAGTCAGCGAGACAGAGAGAGAGAGAGTGTGACAGTGGGATAGAGAGAGAGGACAGGGAGAGTCAGCGAGACAGAGAGAGAGAGTGTGACAGTTGGAAAGAGAGAGAAGACAGGGAGAGTCAGCGAGACCGAGAGAGAGAGTGTGACAGTGGGAAAGAGAGAGAGGACAGGGAGAGTCAGTGAGACAGAGAGAGAGAGAGAGTGTGACAGTGGGAAAGAGAGAGAGGACAGGGAGAGTCAGCGAGACAGAGAGAGAGAGTGTGTGACAGTGGGATAGAGAGAGAGGACAGGGAGAGTCAGTGAGACAGAGAGAGAGAGTGTGACAGTGGGAGAGAGAGAGAGGACAGGGAGAGTCAGCGAGACAGAGAGAGAGAGAGTGACAGTGGGATAGAGAGAGAGGACAGGGAGAGTCAGCGAGACAGAGAGAGAGAGAGAGTGTGACAGTGGGATAGAGAGAGAGGACGGGGAGAGTCAGCGAGACAGAGAGAGAGACTGTGACAGTGGGAAAGAGAGAGAGGACAGGGAGAGTCAGCGAGACAGAGAGAGAGAGTGTGACAGTGGGATAGAGAGAGAGGACAGGGAGAGTCAGCGAGACAGAGAGAGGGAGAGAGTGACAGTGGGATAGAGAGAGAGGACAGGGAGAGTCAGCGAGACAGAGAGAGAGAGTGTGACAGTGGGAAAGAGAGAGAGGACAGGGAGAGTCAGTGAGACAGAGAGAGAGAGAGTGACAGTGGGATAGAGAGAGAGGACAGGGAGAGTCAGCGAGAGAGAGAGTGTGACAGTGGGATGGAGAGAGAGGACAGGGAGAGTCAGCGAGACAGAGAGAGAGAGAGTGACAGTGGGAATGAGAGAGAGGACGGAGAGTCAGCGAGACAGAGAGAGTGACAGTGGGATAGAGAGAGAGGACAGGGAGAGTCAGCGAGAGAGAGAGTGTGACAGTGGGATGGAGAGAGTGGACAGGGAGAGTCAGCGAGACAGAGAGAGAGAGAGAGTGACAGTGGGATAGAGAGAGAGGACAGGGAGAGTCAGCGAGACAGAGAGAGAGAGTGTGACAGTGGGAAAGAGAGAGAGGACAGGGAGAGTCAGTGAGACAGAGAGAGAGAGAGTGACAGTGGGATAGAGAGAGAGGACAGGGAGAGTCAGCGAGAGAGAGAGTGTGACAGTGGGAATGAGAGAGAGGACAGGGAGAGTCAGCGAAACAGAGAGAGAGAGTGTGTCAGTGGGATAGAGAGAGAGGACAGGGAGAGTCAGCGAGACAGAGAGAGAGAGAGTGTGACAGTGGGATAGAGAGAGAGGACAGGGAGAGTCAGAGAGAGAGAGTGTGACAGTGGGATAGAGAGAAAGGACAGGGAGAGTCAGCGAGACAGAGCGAGAGAGAGTGACAGTGGGATAGAGAGAGAGGACAGGGAGAGTCAGCGAGACAGAGAGAGAGAGAGTGACAGTGGGATAGAGAGAGAGGACAGGGAGAGTCAGCGAGAGAGAGAGTGTGACAGTGGGATGGAGAGAGAGGACAGGGAGAGTCAGCGAGACAGAGAGAGAGAGAGTGACAGTGGGATAGAGAGAGAGGACAGGGAGAGTCAGCGAGAGAGAGAGCGAGTGTGACAGTGGGAAAGAGAGAGAGGACAGGGAGAGTCAGCGAGAGAGAGAGAGAGTGTGACAGTGGGAAAGAGAGAGAGGACAGGGAGAGTCAGCGAGACAGAGTGAGAGAGAGAGTGTGACAGTGGGATAGAGAGAGAGGACAGGGAGAGTCAGCGAGACAGAGAGAGAGAGTGTGACAGTGGGATAGAGAGAGAGGACAGGGAGAGTCAGTGAGACAGAGAGAGAGAGAGGACAGGGAGAGTCAGCGAGACAGAGAGAGAGAGAGTGACAGTGGGATAGAGAGAGAGGACAGGGAGAGTCAGCGAGACAGAGAGAGAGAGAGAGAGAGAGAGAGTGTGACAGTGGGAAAGAGAGAGAGGACGGGGAGAGTCAGCGAGAGAGAGAGTGTGACAGTGGGAAAGAGAGAGAGGACAGGGAGAGTCAGTGAGACAGAGAGAGAGAGAGTGTGACAGTGGGATAGAGAGAGAGGACGGGGAGAGTCAGCGAGACAGAGAGAGAGAAAGAGTGTGACAGTGGGAAAGAGAGAGAGGACGGGGAGAGTCAGCGAGAGAGAGAGTGTGACAATGGGAAAGAGAGAGGACAGGGCGAGTCAGTGAGACAGAGAGAGAGAGAGTGTGACAGTGTGAGAGAGAGAGTGGACGGGGAGAGTCACGAGAGAGAGAGAGTGTGACAGTGGGAAAGAGAGAGAGGACAGGGAGAGTCAGCGAGACAGAGAGAGGGAGAGAGTGACAGTGGGATAGAGAGAGAGGACAGGGAGAGTCAGCGAGAAAGAGAGAGAGATAGAGTGTGACAGTGGGAAAGAGGGAGAGACAGAGAGACAGTGTGACAGTGGGAAAGAGAGACAGGACAGGGAGAGTCAGCGAGACAGAGAGAGAGAGAGTGTGACAGTGGGATAGAGAGAGAGGACAGGGAGAGTCAGCGAGACAGAGAGAGTGTGACAGTGGGAAAGAGAGAGAGGACAGGGAGAGTCAGCGAGACAGAGAGAGAGAATGTGACAGTGGGAAAGACGAGAGAGGACAGGGAGTGTCAGCGAGACAGAGAGAGAGTGTGACAGTGGGATAGAGAGACAGGACAGGGAGAGTCAGCGAGACAGAGAGAGTGTGACAGTGGGAAAGAGAGAGAGGACAGGGAGAGTCAGCGAGACAGAGAGAGAGAATGTGACAGTGGGAAAGACGAGAGAGGACAGGGAGAGTCAGCGAGACAGAGAGAGAGAGAGTGTGACAGTGGGAGAGAGAGAGAGGACAGGGAGAGTCAGTGAGACAGAGAGAGAGAGAGTGTGACAGTGGGATAGAGAGAGAGGACAGGGAGAGTCAGCGAGACAGAGAGAGAGAGAGTGTGACAGTGGGATAGAGAGAGAGGACAGGGAGAGTCAGAGAGAGAGAGTGTGACAGTGGGATAGAGAGAAAGGACAGGGAGAGTCAGCGAGACAGAGCGAGAGAGAGTGACAGTGGGATAGAGAGAGAGGACAGGGAGAGTCAGCGAGACAGAGAGAGAGAGAGTGACAGTGGGATAGAGAGAGAGGACAGGGAGAGTCAGCGAGAGAGAGAGTGTGACAGTGGGATGGAGAGAGAGGACAGGGAGAGTCAGCGAGACAGAGAGAGAGAGAGTGACAGTGGGATAGAGAGAGAGGACAGGGAGAGTCAGCGAGAGAGAGAGCGAGTGTGACAGTGGGAAAGAGAGAGAGGACAGGGAGAGTCAGCGAGAGAGAGAGAGAGTGTGACAGTGGGAAAGAGAGAGAGGACAGGGAGAGTCAGCGAGACAGAGTGAGAGAGAGAGTGTGACAGTGGGATAGAGAGAGAGGACAGGGAGAGTCAGCGAGACAGAGAGAGAGAGTGTGACAGTGGGATAGAGAGAGAGGACAGGGAGAGTCAGTGAGACAGAGAGAGAGAGAGGACAGGGAGAGTCAGCGAGACAGAGAGAGAGAGAGTGACAGTGGGATAGAGAGAGAGGACAGGGAGAGTCAGCGAGACAGAGAGAGAGAGAGAGAGAGAGAGAGTGTGACAGTGGGAAAGAGAGAGAGGACGGGGAGAGTCAGCGAGAGAGAGAGTGTGACAGTGGGAAAGAGAGAGAGGACAGGGAGAGTCAGTGAGACAGAGAGAGAGAGAGTGTGACAGTGGGATAGAGAGAGAGGACGGGGAGAGTCAGCGAGACAGAGAGAGAGAAAGAGTGTGACAGTGGGAAAGAGAGAGAGGACGGGGAGAGTCAGCGAGAGAGAGAGTGTGACAATGGGAAAGAGAGAGGACAGGGCGAGTCAGTGAGACAGAGAGAGAGAGAGTGTGACAGTGTGAGAGAGAGAGTGGACGGGGAGAGTCACGAGAGAGAGAGAGAGTGTGACAGTGGGAGAGAGAGGACAGGGAGAGTCAGCGAGACAGAGAGAGAGAGAGTGTGACAGTGGGATAGAGAGAGAGGACAGGGAGAGTCAGCGAGACAGAGAGAGGGAGAGAGTGACAGTGGGATAGAGAGAGAGGACAGGGAGAGTCAGCGAGAAAGAGAGAGAGATAGAGTGTGACAGTGGGAAAGAGGGAGAGACAGAGAGACAGTGTGACAGTGGGAAAGAGAGACAGGACAGGGAGAGTCAGCGAGACAGAGAGAGAGAGAGTGTGACAGTGGGATAGAGAGAGAGGACAGGGAGAGTCAGCGAGACAGAGAGTGTGTGACAGTGGGAAAGAGAGAGAGGACAGGGAGAGTCAGCGAGACAGAGAGAGAGAATGTGACAGTGGGAAAGACGAGAGAGGACAGGGAGTGTCAGCGAGACAGAGAGAGAGTGTGACAGTGGGATAGAGAGACAGGACAGGGAGAGTCAGCGAGACAGAGAGAGTGTGACAGTGGGAAAGAGAGAGAGGACAGGGAGAGTCAGCGAGACAGAGAGAGAGAATGTGACAGTGGGAAAGACGAGAGAGGACAGGGAGAGTCAGCGAGACAGAGAGAGAGAGAGTGTGACAGTGGGAGAGAGAGAGAGGACAGGGAGAGTCAGCAAGACAGAGAGAGAGAGTGTGACAATTCGGGATGGCGAGCCTGCCCAGCATGGTGGACGTGTCAGAAATGGATGGACTGAATGCTCCCGGGAACATGAATAGTGTCCGGATGAATCTCTACTCTCTCACAGTGCGCTGCAGATTCCCAACGCGAAGGCCGTTCCAGGTAACCGTCTGGGAGCGCTGACCCGAGGGAGAGCCCTTCGCTGTCGATCCGCCGCCCTCCTCCTCCTCCTCCTCCTCGTCCCCCAGCCCAAAGTCGTCCTCTGCGCCTGGGGAATGTTTAACCCGATGAAACGGGACTCCGGACCCTGTCCAAACTTCGGCGAGTGTGTTAACTCAGCAAGGAAGAATGACAATAATAATCTTTATCGTCACAAGTCGGCTTACGTTAACGCTGCAGTGACGGCACTGTGAAAATCCCCTCGTCGCCACATTCGGGTCCACAGAGGGAGAATTCAGTGCCGTGTTCTGTACTCTGCGCTAACATGGGCTGCAATTGGATGCAGCTTTGACCAAAAGATACTCCACACCTTGAAGTTAGTTCAATCTGATTTATTAAACCTGTCACACAGTTAGCTCAGTTCTCTGTAAGTTCGACTCTCTGCTAACCTAAGTGTGGTTACTCTGTCTGACTGAACCAGATTAGCTCTTAGCCACGTGCTGGACGTGTGATACTGCACATACACCCTGACTCACTCTGTAGATGTTCGTCAGTGGAAAGAGGCGGAGTGTGAGTGCCGCGTGCCTTTTATAGCGAGATACCACCCCTGAGTGTCCTGCCTGTTCATTGGCCATGTCCTGTTCTCTGTGTTCATTAGCTGCATGTCTGCATCTCATGACATTCAGAATGTCCAATTCACAGAACAAGCACGTCTTTCGGGACTTGTGGGAGGAAACCGGAGCGCCCGGAGGAAACCCACGCACACACGATGAGGACGTGCAGACTCCGCACAGACAGTGACCCGAGCCGGGAATCGAAGCCAGGACCCTGGCGCTTTGAAGCAACGGTGCTCACCACTTGCGCTACCGTGCCGACAAGCGAGAGAGATAGAGAGAGGAGCAGGGAGGGACAGAGAGACAGAGTTGAGCGAGAGAGACAGCGAGGGATAGAAAGAAACGGAGAGAGAGAGAGACAGAGAGCGATGGAGAGAAAGAAAGAGTGAGACAGAGAGAAAGAGAGAGAGAAGGAGACACAGAGAGGGAGATATATAGAGGGAGACAGAGAGGAGAGGCAGAGAAGGGAGAGAGAGGCGGAGGGGAATGAGAGAGGGAAAGAGAGCAACGGTTGGAAAGAGAGAGAGGCACAGAGAGAGAGGAGACTAACAGATGAAGAGTGTAGCCACCTGGGTTGGCCAACTCCTGACGTAAAATGGAGAACAGCAAAGGCTGCAGGGAAATTCAGCCAACACAGGCAGAAACCAGCAGGTGCAAGTTTACTGTGTATTAAACTCTGCAAAAGCCCAGACAGCATCGATACAAGCAGCCATCTGCATAATAATGTAGCAGCCATCTACATACTAATGAGCAATCCCCGGGAACAATCGCAACATTTGGGATAAACAAAGCCAAGCCAGACTCCTCGGCGCCAGCAGGAGCCAACACAAAAGAGGTTAACGGACACCTCAAAACCGCCCATCGATCAGGGAACCGCTCCAGTATTGGAGAAATCGAATCAAGCGTTTGGAACGAAGTCCAATCACTTGGAACGAGGTACAGGGTCTGCCCCGAAAGGCGGGAAGCCCCTGGGGACTATAAAGTTAAGCCCCCAAGCTCAAATCGTCCTTCTTGACCGGGTCACTGAGCAACGTGAACCAACTCTTGTCCGTGACCTGTTCAGCTGCCGCCAAAAGACCGTAAGCTGAGGTCGACGCTCGCTACGAGATAGGCGCTCCTAGCTACCAGTCCGTACCAACTTCAAATCCCGCAGACTCACAACCCGAACGAAAGGCCATTTGTTCCCCTGACCTGGTGGGCCAGTCCGAAGCTAAGTATAGGCCTGTTAGTTGTAGAAGTAGCTTAGATGTAGAATTTGTACATGAGTAGCGATTACTGTGTATAATAAATGTGCTTTGATTTGAATCTTACTAATTGGTGTATTGAGTTATTGATCATTACTTGAACTTGAACCTCGTGGCGGTATCATAAAGATACCTGGCGACTCGAGAGCAAAGGTATTAAAACAGAGCCAATTGAACCAACCAAAAGTTAGCAACAAGAGAGAGGGGGAAGAGAGAGAGAGTGTGAAAGTGGGAAAGAGAGAGTGAGGACAGAGAGAGTCAGCGAGACAGAGAGAGAGAGAGAGAGAGTGTGTGACAGTGGGAAAGGGAGGGAGAGAACAGAGTGAGTCAGCGAGAGAGAGAGAGTGACAGTGGGAAAGAGAGAGTGAGAACAGAGAGAGTCAGCGAGACAGAGAGAGAGAGGGAGAGTGACAGTGGGAAAGAGAGAGTGAGAACAGAGAGAGTCAGCGAGACAGAGATAGAGGGGGAGAGAGTGAGAGTGTGACAGTGGGAAAGAGAGTGAGAATGGAGAGAGTCAGCGAGACAGAGATAGAGGGAGAGAGAGAGAGAGTGTGACAGTGGGAAAGAGAGAGTGAGAACAGAGAGAATCAGCGAAACAGAGATAGAGGGAGAGAGAGAGAGTGTGTGACAGTGGGAAAGAGAGAGTGAGAACAGAGATGTCATGATATTCAGATAAACATCATGGTGCAAACATACATACACTGATGGACAGATCAACGGACCAATCAATACACACACAACATTGCCAATCACAGGCAAGAGCACACACACTATAAAACGGGGAACACGACACTTCCTGCTCATTCCAGCAGGAGACAGCTCAGAGCACAGAGCTCACAGCAAGCGACTCAGACATTCACCATGTGTTGAGTGCTTCTCCAAGATAGTGTTAGGGCTGAGTCCACAGGTTAGAGGGTAGTGAACGAACCACAGTAACCAGTTTACAGATGTTGTTGTTGTTAGTAATAAAACAGAGTTGTACCATCTGCAACCGTGTTGGTTTGTTTGTGTAGCGGAACACCCAACACGACATAGTGCCAGGATTGGAACCCAGTAACTGTGAGACCTACCTGCACATCTTCAGAGATCCGCCATCCTGCGCCATGGACACCATCAGCCCGCCGCAGCCGCTCCGAATCGCTGGAAACCTCGGCGTTAACTGGAAGCTGTTTAAACAGCGCTTCCAGCTCTTCCTAGAAGCCACAGACACGGAGAATGCTTCGGACACCAGGAAGATCGCCCTCCTCCTCTCCACGGCAGGGCAACACGCCATCCACATCTACAACTCCCTGGTGTTCGCGGAAGGCGAGGACAAGACCAAGTACAAGACGGTCCTTCTCAAACTCGAGCAACACTTCAGCGCCGAGGTGAACGAGAGCTTCGAGAGGTACCTCTTCCAGCAGCGCCTGCAGGGTAAGGATGAGCCTTTCCAATCTTTCCTGACACACCTCCGTATCCTCGCGCAGTCCTGCGGCTATGAGGCCACCTCCGACTCCATGATACGGGATCAGATCGTTTTTGGGGTCACCTCGGACACCCTACGCCAGCAGCTCCTCAAAATAAAGCGCTTCACCCTAGCCACCGCCATCGAAGCCTGCGTCCTCCACGAAAACGCGACCAGCCGGTACTCCCAATTCCAGGCGGTCGAATCGGCACGGCAGGGGTCCTACGCGGCCGAGCGGGTCCAGTCCATCGAGTTCCTTCCGGCCCGTGGCCCGGACGAGGGCGGCCGTTTCGCGCGCTTTACGCGGCCTCCCGCGCTTGCACGCGCCAAAAGAGACGTCGTCGCAGAGGGACGTGGCGCGCAGGGGCGCTCTACGCAGGACCGGACTGCGCATGCGCGGTGGCGCAACGAACGCCATGACGTCACGTCGTGCGGCAACTGCGGAGCCGCACATTTAAAGCGGCAATGTCCCGCAAAGAATCGACAATGCCTCCGCTGTGGCAAGATGGGACACTGCGCTGCCTGCTGTCGAGCAGCTCAACCTGCCAACGCTCCCCAATTCCACCAGCCTCACAGGGACGTGCGGGCCATTCAGCCTCCGTACTCCGAGTCATACCCGGACGATATTCAGACCGGTGATACCGACGACCGGGAAGCCTTCCACGTTGCGGTAATTGACATAAATCGGATGTCCCCAAGTAGGACCCACCAGCCGATGCCAGTGAACAGCGTCAATCCGGGTGATGAATGGTGTGCCACCCTAACGGTCAACCGATCACCGATACCATTCCGTCTGGACACTGGTGCCTCCGCCAGCCTAATAGCATGGTCAGCCTTCTACGCCATGAAGGTCAGACCATGCATTCGAGGGCATGGGCACACTGCCCTACACCTACAGAATGCGGCTCAAACTGGACGCCACCCCGGTCATTCACGCACCTCTCAGGGTCCCAGCGCCACTCAAAGACCGCCTCAAGCAGCAGCTGCAGGATCTCCAGGACCAAGGGGTGCTATCCCCCGGGTCACGGAGCCCACGCCATGGGTCAGCTCCATGGTGTGCGTTAAGCCCTCTGGCGAACTCCGGATCTGCATCGACCCAAACGACCTGAACAACAACATCATGAGGGAACACTACCCCATACCCACACGGGAAGAGATCACGAGCGACATGGCCCGGGTTAAAATCATCACAAAACTGGATGCCGCGAAGGGTTTTTGGCAGGTCCAACTGGACCAGTCCAGCAGGAAGCTGTGCACCTTCAACACTCCTTTCGGCAGAGTTTGCTATAACAGAATGCCGCTTGGCATCATCTCAGCATCCGAGGTCTTTCACAGGATCATGGAACAGATGATAGAGGGCATCGAAGTGGTGCGCGTCTACGTGGACGACGTCATCATCTGGTCCACCACACCACAGGAGCACATCAGTCGTCTCCAGCGTGTCTTTGCTCGGATACGAGAACACGGCCTGCTCCTCAACCGAGCCAAGTTTTCTTTCGGTCAAACTGAGCTAAAGTTTCTGGGGGACCACATTTCCCGGTCAGGGGTCCGTCCGGATGCAGACAAGGTGAGCGCCATCACAGCCATGCCGCAGCCGGCAGACAAGAAAGCAGTACTACGCTTCCTAGGCATGGTCAACTTCCTGGGGAAGTTCAATCCCAACCTTGCCTCCCACACGACGGCTCTGCGCCACCTGGTAAAGAAGACTACGGAATTCCAGTGGCTGCCCGCACACCAGAAGGAATCGGGAGGAGCTCAAGGTCAAACTCACCGGTCTGAATATCGTCCGGGTATGACTCGGAGTACGGAGGCTGAATGGCCCGCACGTCCCTGTGAGGCTGGTGGAATTGGGGAGCGTTGGCAGGTTGAGCTGCTCGACATCAGGCAGCGTAGTGGCCCATCTTGCCACAGCGGAGGCATTGTCGGTTCTTTGCGGGTCTTTGCCGCTTTAAATGTGCGGCTCCACAGTTGCCGCACGTCGTGACGTCATGGCGTTCGTTGCGCCACCGCACATGCGCAGTCCGGTCCTGCGTAGAGCGCGCCTGCGCGCCACGTCCCTCTGCGACGACGTCTCTTTTGGCGCGTACAAGCGCGGGAGGCCGCGGGAAGCGCGCGAAATGGCCGCCCTCGTCCGGGCCGCGGGCCGGGAGGAACTCGATGGACTGGACCCGCTCGGCCGCGTAGGACCCCTGCCCTGCCGATTCGGCCTCGTAGGCCCCTGCCGTGCCGATTCGGCCGCCTGGAATTGGGAGTAGCGGCTGGTCGCGTTTTCGTGGAGGACGCAGGTTTCGATGGCGGTGGCTTGGGTGAGGCTCTTAATTTTGAGGAGCTGCTGGCGTAGGGTGCCCGAGGTGACCCCAAAAATAATCTGGTCTCGAATCATGGAATCGGAGGTGGCCTCATAGCCGCAGGACTGCGCGAGGATACGGAGGTGTGTCAGGAAAGATTGGAAAGGCCCATCCTTACCCTGCTAGCGCTGCTGGAAGAGGTACCTCTCGAAGCTCTCGTTCACCTCGACGCTTAAGTGTTGCTCGAGTTTGAGAAGGACCGTCTTGTACTTCGTCTTGTCCTCACCTTCCGCGAACACCAGGGAGTTGTAGATGTGGATGGCGTGTTGCCCCGCCGTGGAGAGGAGGAGGGCGATCTTCCTGGTGTCCGAAGCATTCTCCCTTTCTGTGGCTTCTAGGAAGAACTGGAAGCGCTGTTTAAACAGCTTCCAGTTGACGCCGAGGTTTCCAGCGATTCGGAGCGGCTGCGGCGGGCTGATGGTGTCCATGGCACAGGATGGCGGATCCCTGAAGATGTGCAGGTAGGTCTCACAGTTACTGGGTTCCAATCCTGGTACTATGTCGTGTTGGGTGTTCCGCTATACAAACAAACCAACACGGTTGCAGATGGTACAACAGATGCCACATGACGGGTGGGTGGCTCAAAGGACTGTGCCCGCAGTTCTACAATGTCCGGGACGACTTGGCCGTCATTGACGGTGTCCTCCTGAAGCTGGACCGGATTGTGATTCCACACAGCATGCACAGGCTGGTCCTCGAACAATTACACGAAGGCCATCTCGGGGTTGAGAAGTGCAGGCAGAGGGCCCGAGAGGCGGTATACTGGCCGGGCATCAGTGATGAAATTGCCAACATGGTGCTCAACTGCCCCACCTGCCAAAGGTTTCAACCGGCGCAACCTCCTGAGACGCTTCTGCCCCATGAGCTGGTGACGTCCCCCTGGGCGAAGGTGGGTGTGGACCTTTTACACGCGCTCGGCAGGGACTACGTCACCATCATAGATTACTTTTCAAATTATCCAGAGGTTATACGCCTGCACGATTTGACATCGTCCGCTGTCATCAGGGCCTGCAAAGACACCTTCGCTCGCCACGGCATTCCAATTACTGTCATGTCGGACAATGGGCCCTGTTTTGCCAGCCAGGAATGGTCATCCAATCGCCTTCGTGGAGCTTCCTGCCACCATGCCCATTCCTCTGTCGCCTGTGGCCAGGCCCATTCCTCAGCCGGTGGTTCCTGACCCAACCTTGAGGCGGCCAACCCGAATTCGTCACCCACCTACTAGGCTGGACTTATGAGCCTGTTTGAACATTGAACTCACTGACATATTATGCCACAATGTTAATATGTTTCTCTTTTTGTCGTTACAGGAGTTCGTTTTGATGCTCAATGTTTACACTTGTTTTGTTCATGGTACAACCTCGTTGCTATGTTGCACCTGACACCTTCCTATGTATATAGTTTAGCCTCATGTACATATTGTAGATACTGCACACACACATTCAGCTGCACTCAGTACACACCAATATTTATTACCACATAGGCACATATTCTTGTAAAAAAAAGGGGGATGTCATGATATTCAGATAAACATCATGGTGCAAACATACATACACTGATGGACAGATCAACGGACCAATCAATACACACACAACATCACAGCCAATCACAGGCAAGAGCATATACACTATAAAACGGGGAACACAACACTTCCCGCTCATTCCAGCAGGAGACAGCTCAGGGCACAGAGCTCACAGCAAGCCACTCAGACATTCACCATGTGTTGAGTGCTTCTCCAAGATAGTGTTAGGGATAGGTCCACAGGTTAAAGGGTAATGAACGAACCACAGTAAGCAGTTTACAGATGTTGTTATTGTTAGTAATAAAACTGAGTTGTACCATCCGCAACCGTGTTGGTTCGTCTGTGTAGCAGAGCACCCAACACAGCAAGAGAGAGTCAGCAAGACAGAGAGCGAGACAGAGAGCGAGACAGAGAGAGAGAGTCAGGCAGAGAGAGTCAGAGAGAGAGAGAGAGTCAGACAGAGAGAGTCAGACAGAGAGAGTCAGAGAGAGAGTCAGAGAGAGAGAGAGAGAGAGACAGAGAGAGAGTCACAGAGAGAGACGGAGACAGAAAGAGTCAGAGAGAGTGACAGAGAGAGAGTCAGAGAGAGAGTTTGACAGTGGGAAAGAGAGAGTGAGAACAGAGAGTTAGCGAGACAGAGAGAGACAGAGGGAGAGAGTCAGAGAGACAGAGAGAGAGAGAGAGAGTCAGACAGAGAGAGTCAGACAGAGAGTGAGAGAGAGAGACAGAGAGAAAGAGAGAAAGAGGGACAGAGAGAGAGAGAGAGAAAGAGGGAGAGAGACAGAGAGAGAAAGAGGGAGAGAGAGAAAGATGGAGAGAGAGAAAGAGGGAGAGAGAGAGAGAGAGAAAGAGGGAGAGAGAGACAGAGGGAGAGAGTCAGAGAGACAGAGAAAGAGAGACAGAGAAAGAGAGACAGAGGGAGAGAGAGGCAGATAGAGAGACAGAGACAGAAGGAGAGAGACAGAAGGAGAGAGAGAGAGACAGAGAGAGAGAGAGAGACAGAGAGCGAGAGCGAGAGAGCGAGACAGAGAGAGAGAGACAGAAGGAGAGAGACAGAAGGAGAGAGACAGAGAGAGAGGGAGCGACAGAGAGACAGAGACAGAGAGAGAGAGTCAGAGAGAGAGAGTCAGAGAGAGAGTGTGGCAGTGAGAAAGAGAGTGAGAACAGAGAGAGTCAGCGCGACAGAGAGTCAGAGAGAGAGAGACAGAAAGAGAGATAGAGGGAGAGAGAGACAGACAGAGAGAGAGAGAGACAGAGAGAGAGATAGAAGGTGAGAGAGACAGACATAGAGAGAGGGGGAGAGAGAGAGACAGACAGATAGCTAGACAGAGACAGTGGGTGTGGTGAATGTATTACATTAATAATCCACCATGTGTATCTGATTGATGCACAATCAATACTCTCGAGACAAAGAGGAGTCATATCTAATCGGCTTTAATCAGCTAGAACTGTACCCAGCAGCGGTGATACAGAAAGTGAAGGCTGCTGGGATGGCATCGGTTCTTAGCCCCATCCTGAGAGGCGGAGTATATGTACATTATCCAATGGTAGACCCCTCGGTCTAGCCAATGGTCATTCACCTCTCAGGTACTGCAATACCTGGTATCACCACATTCACCCCCTGTTAAAAAAGAACCCAGCGGGGTGATGGCCAGTGTTACTGTCGCCTTTGCATGGTAGGACCAGGTATCGCAGGTGCCGTGATGTCGAGGGTAACGGGAAGTTTTTTTTCTCATGGTGCAGCAATCAGACGATCGGGTGGCCTGGTCGTCCTTCTGGAGCGTCTGAGTTTCGGCGGCGATCCTGGTGAGGGCCCCAGCGGTTGTGACTCCGGGAACGTGGCGCCGTCCTCCCAGGCAGCTTCGTCACCCCTAGGCGGCGCTGTAGGGGCAAAAAGTGGGCAGGGGGTAGGGGCGCCTGTAGGGGGCGTCGGTGCCTGTTCGGCGCTGGGTAGGGGTTCCGGCAGCAATACTGACCCTCCGGTCAGGTGCTGCGGGTGGGTGGGGGCAATGGCGCGGGCGCACGTGGGGCTCCGGCGGGCGCCAGGTCCCGAAGGGAGATGGTGTCTTGGCGGCCGTCGGGGAACGTCACGTAGGCGTACTGGGGGTTGGCATGCAGCAGGTGGACCCTCTCGACCAACGGGTCCGACTTGTGCGCCCTCACATGTTTCCGCAGCAGGACGGGTCCGGGTGTCGCTAGCCAGGTGGGGAGCGAGGTCCCGGAGGAGGACTTCTTGGGGAAAACAAGGAGACGTTCGGGAGGTGTCTGGTTCGTGGTTGTACATAGCAGTGACCGAATGGAGTGCCGGGCCGCTGGGAGGACTTCTTGCCAGCGGGAGACTGGGAGATTCCTGGACCGTAGGGCCAGTAGGACGGTCTTCCAGACCGTTCCGTTCTCCCTCTCTACCTGTCCGTTTCCCCGGGGGTTGTAGCTGGTCGTCCTGCTGGAGGCTATGCCCTTGCTGAGCAGGAACTGGCGCAGCTCGTCGCTCATAAAGGAGGACCCCCTATCGCTATGTATGTACGCGGGGAAACCGAACAGTGTAAAGATACCCTGGAGGGCCTTGATGACAGTGGTTGTGGTCATGTCCGGGCAGGGGATGGCGAATGGGAACCGGGAATATTCGTGAATCACGTTCAGGAAGTACGTGTTGCGGTCGGTGGAGGGGAGGGGCCTTTGAAGTCCATGCTGAGGCGTTCAAAGGGACGGGAAGACTTTATCAGGTGCACCCTCTCTGGCCGGTAGAAGTGCGGTTTGCACTCTGCGCAGATTTGACAGTCCCTGGTGACTGTCCTGACCTCCTCGATGGAGTCGGGCAGGTTCCGGGACTTAACGAAATGGAAGAACCCCCGGGTGGCAGAGGTCCTCGAGGAGGGCTTGGAGACGGTCCACTTGTGCGTTGGCACATGTGCCGTGAGATAGGGCATCGGAAGGCTCATTCAGCTTTCCGGGACGATACAAGATCTCGTAATTGTAGGTGGAGAGTTCGATCCTCCACCGCAGGATCTTGTCGTTTTTTATCTTGCCCCGCTGTGCATTATCGAACATGAAGGCTACCGACCGTTGGTCAGTGAGGAGAGTGAATCTCCTACCGGCCAGGTAATGCCTCCAATGTCGCACAGCTTCCACTATGGCTTGTGCCTCTTTTTCTACTGAGGAGTGGCGGATTTCTGAGGCGTGGAGGGTCCGGGAGAAAAAGGCCACGGGTCTGCCCGCTTGGTTAAGGGTGGCCGCCAGAGCTACGTCGGAGGCGTCGCTCTCGACTTGGAAGGGGGGGGGACTCGTCGATGGCGCGCATCGTGGCCTTTGCGATATCCGCTTTGATGCGGCTGAAGGCCTGGCAGGCCTCTGTCGACAGGGGGAAGGTAGTGGTCTGTATTAGGGGGCGGGCCTTGTCTGCGTACTGGGGGACCCACTGGGCGTTGTATGAAAAAAACCCCAGGCAGCGTTTTAGGGCCTTGGGGCAGTGAGGGAGGGGAAATTCCATGAGGGGGCGCGTGCGTTCGGGGTCGGGGCCTATCACTCCATTACGCACTACGTAGCCAAGGATGGCTAGACGGTCGGTGCTAAACACGCATTTTTCCTCGTTGTAGGTGAGGTTGAGGGCGTTAACGGTCTGGAGGAATTTGCGGAGGTTGGCGTCGTGGTCCTGCTGGTCGTGGCCGCAGATGGTAACGTTGTCGAGGTACGGGAACGTGGCCCGTAAACCGTGCTGGTCGACCATTCGGTCCATCTCCCGTTGGAAGACCGAGACTCCATTCGTGACGCCGAATGGAACCCTTAAGAAGTGGTATAGCCGCCCGTCTGCTTCGAAGGCTGTGTACTTGCGGTCACCGGGGCGGATGGGGAGCTGGTGGTAGGCGGACTTAAGGTCCACGGTGGAGAAGACCTTGTATTGTGCAATCCGATTGACCATGTCGGATATGCGGGGGGAGAGGGTACGCATCTAGCTGCGTGTACCTGTTGGTGGTCTGGCTATAGTCTACGACCATCCTTTGCTTCTCCCCTGTCTTCACTACTACCACCTGGGCTCTCCAGGGACTATTGCTGGCCTGGATTATGCCTTCCTTCAGCAGTCGCTGTACTTCGGACCGGATAAATGTCCTGTCCTGGGCGCTGTACCGTCTGCTCCTAGTGGCGACGGGTTTGCAATCCGGGGTGAGGTTCGCAAACAGGGATGGCGGTTCGACCTTGAGGGTCGCGAGGCCGCAGATAGTCAGTGGGGGTATAGGGCCGCCGAATTTGAATGTTAAGCTCTGGAGGTTGCATTGGAAGTCCAACCCCAGGGGAGTGGGAGAGCAGAGATGGGGGAGGACGTACAGCCGGTAATTTTTGAACTTTCTCCCCTGCGACGCAGAACCCTTCGATTTCAACGGAGTGGGACCCCGCCGCCAGGAAAAATTTTTGGGTGCTTGGCCGAATGACAAGGGAACAGCGTCTTCCCGTGTCCGGGTGAATAAAACTCTCCGTGCTCCCCGAGTCGATCAAACACGGCGTCTCGTGCCCGTTCACCAGCACCTTTGTCGTTGTCGTCTGGAGTGTCCGGGGCCGCGACTGGTCGAGGGTCACCGATGCCAAACGTGGTTGGTGCATCAGATCGTTGTCTTCAGGCATTGTGGAGCCGTCCACGCCGGGGTCCTTGCCTGTCAGCCAAGATGGCGGCGTCCATGGATCGCACGCGGCGGGGGGGTGGACAAAATGGCCGCTCCCATGAGTCGCACACGGCCGGGGGTGGACAAAATGGCCGCTCCCATGGATCGCACGCGGCCCGTGGGTAGGAAGATGGCGGCGCCCGTCCCCCCCCCCCCTTGTGGTGTCCGGGGTCCAAAATGGCGGCACCCGTGGGCCGCTGGGGGGGGGGCGGGTTGAGCCCGTGCTCCCATTTGTTCCCCGGAGATAGCGGCGACCCCACGGGACTGGCACACCGCTGCGTAGTGCCCCTTTTTACCGCAGCTTTTGCAGGTGGCCGAGCGGGCCGGGCAG
>NW_027308584.1:0-91201 GCF_047496885.1 Scyliorhinus torazame | reverse complement strand
CAGTCACTCAGTCGGGGGGGGGGTCTGTCCCTCAGTCGGGGGGGGGGTTGTCAGTCCCTCAGTCGGGGGGGGGGGGTGTCAGTCCCTCAGTCGGGTGGGGGGGTGTCAGTCCCTCAGTCGGGGGGGGGGTGTCAGTCCCTCAGTCGGGGGGGGGGGTGTCAGTCCCTCAGTCGGGGGGGGGGTCTGTCCCTCAGTCGGGGGGGGGTGTCAGTCCCCTCAGTCGGGGGGGGTGTCAGTCCCTCAGTCGGGGGGGGGGTGTCAGTCCCTCAGTCGGGGGGGGGGTCAGTCCCTCAGTCGGGGGGGGGTGTCAGTCACTCAGTCGGGGGGGGGGTGTCAGTCCCTCAGTCGGGGGGGGGGGGTCAGTCCCTCAGTCGGGGGGGGGGGGGTCAGTCCCTCCTTCGGGGGGGGTGTCAGTCCCTCAGTCGGGGTCGGGGGGGGTGTCAGTCCCTCAGTCGGGGGGGGGGAGGGGTGTCAGTCCCTCAGTCGGGGTCGGGGGGGGGTCTGTCCTCAGTCGGGGGGGGAGGGGTGTCAGTCCCTCAGTCGGGGTCGGGGGGGGTGTCAGTCCCTCAGTCGGGGGGGGGTCAGTCCCTCAGTCGGGGGGGGGTCAGTCCCTCAGTCGGGGTCGGGGGGGGGTATCAGTCCCCTCAGTCGGGGGGGCGGTGTCAGTCCCTCAGTCGGGGTCGGGGGGGGGGTGTCAGTCCCTCAGTCGGGGGGGGGTCAGTCCCTCAGTCGGGGGGGGGGTGTCAGTCCCTCAGTCGGGGTCGGGGGGGGGTCTGTCCCTCAGTCGGGGGGTGGGGTCTGTCCCTCAGTCGGGGGGGGGGCTGTCCCTCAGTCGGGGGGCTCTGTCCCTCAGTCGGGCGGGGGGGCGGGGGCTGTCCCTCAGTGGGGGGGGGCTGTACCTCAGTCGGGGGGGGGGTCCCTCAGTCGGGGGGGGGAGGGGGCTCTGTCCCTCAGTCAGGGGGAGGGGGCTCTGTCCCTCAGTCGGGGGGGGGGTCTGTCCCTCAGTCGGGGGGGGGGAGGGGGCTATCCCTCAGTCGGGGGGGGAGGGGGCCCTGTCCCTCAGTCGGGGGGGAGGGGGGTCTCTGATCCTCAGTGAGGGGAAGGGTCTGTCCCTCAGTCAGGGGGGGGCTCTGTCCCTCAGTCAGGGGGGGCTCAGTCCCTCAGTCGGGGAGGGGGGGGTCAGTCCCTCAGTCGGGGGGGGGGGGTCAGACCCTCAGTCGGGGGGGGGGTGTCAGTCCCTCAGTCGGGGGGGGGGGGAGTGTCAGTCCCTCAGTCGGGGGGGGGGGGTGTCAGTCCCTCAGTCGGGGTCGGGGGAGGGGGTGTCAGTCCCTCAGTCGGGGTCGGGGGGGGGGGTGTCAGTCCCTCAGTCGGGGGGGGGGGTGTCAGTCCCTCAGTCGGGGGGGGGTGTCAGTCCCTCAGTCGGGGGGGGGTGTCAGTCCCTCAGTCGGGGGGGGGGGGAGTGTCAGTCCCTCAGTCGGGGGGGGGTGTCAGTCCCTCAGTCGGGGGGGGGGGTGTCAGTCCCTCAGTCGGGGGGGGGGTGTCAGTCCCTCAGTCGGGGGGGGGGGGTCAGACCCTCAGTCGGGGGGGGGGGGGTGTCAGTCCCTCAGTCGGGGGGGGGGGTGTCAGTCCCTCAGTCGGGGGGGGGGAGTGTCAGGCCCTCAGTCGGGGGGGGGGGGTGTCAGTCCCTCAGTCGGGCGGGGGGGGGAGTGTCAGTCCCTCAGTCGGGGGGGGTGTCAGTCCCTCAGTCGGGGGGGGGGGGTGTCAGTCCCTCAGTCGGGGGGGGGGGTGTCAGTCCCTCAGTCGGGGGGGGGGGGGGGGTGTCAGTCCCTCAGTCGGCGGGGGGAGTGTCAGTCCCTCAGTCGGGGGGGGTGTCAGTCCCTCAGTCGGGGGGGGTGTGTCAGTCCCTCAGTCGGGGGGGGGGTGTCAGTCCCTCAGTCGGGGGGGGGTGTCAGTCCCTCAGTCGGGGGGGGGGGTGTCAGTCCTCAGTCGGGGGGGGGGTCAGTCCCACAGTCGGGGGGGGGTGTCAGTCCCTCAGTCGGGGGGGGTGTCAGTCCCTCAGTCGGGGGGGGGGGGTGTCAGTCCCTCAGTCGGGGGGGGTGTCAGTCCCTCAGTCGGGGGGGGGGGTGTCAGTCCCTCAGTCGGGGGGGGTGTCAGTCCCTCAGTCGGGGGGGGGTCAGTCCCTCAGTCGGGGGGGGGTCAGTCCCTCAGTCGGGGGGGGGGGGTGTCAGTCCCTCAGTCGGGGGGGGTGTCAGTCCCTCAGTCGGGGGGGGGGGTGTCAGTTCCTCAGTCGGGGGGGGGGTCAGTCCCTCAGTCGGGGGGGGGGGTGTCAGTCCCTCAGTCGGGGGGGGGGGTCAGTCCCTCAGTCGGGGGGGGGTGTCAGTCACTCAGTCGGGGGGGGGTGTCAGTCACTCAGTCGGGGGGGGGTCAGTGCCTCAGTCGGGGGGGGGGTTCAGTCCCTCAGTCGGGGGGGGGTCAGTCCCTCAGTCGGGGGGGGGGTGTCAGTACCTCAGTCGGGGGGGGGGGTGTCAGTCACTCAGTCGGGGGGGGTCAGTCCCTCAGTCGGGGGGGGGGGGGGAGTGTCGGTCCCTCAGTCGGGGGGGTGTCAGTCCCTCAGTCGGGGGGGGGGGTGTCAGTCCCTCAGTCGGGGGGGGGGGTGTCAGTCCCTCAGTCGGGGGAGGGGGGTGTCAGTCCCTCAGTCGGGGGGGGGGGTGTCAGTCCCTCAGTCGGGGGGGGGTGTCAGTCCCTCAGTCGGGGGTGGGTGTCAGTCCCTCAGTCGGGGGGGGGGTGTCAGTCCCTCAGTCGGGGAGGGGGGGGGGTCAGTCCCTCAGTCGGGGGGAGTGTCAGTCCCTCAGTCGGGGGGGGTGTCAGTCCCTCAGTCGGGGGGAGTGTCAGTCCCTCAGTCGGGGGGGGTGTCAGTCCCTCAGTCGGGGGGGGGGTGTCAGTCCCTCAGTCGGGGGGGGGTGTCAGTCCCTCAGTCGGGGGGGGGGTGTCAGTCCCTCAGTCGGGGAGGGGGGGGGTTCAGTCCCTCAATCGGGGGGGGGGTCAGTCCCTCAGTCGGGGGGGGTCAGTCCCTCAGTCGGGGGGGGGGGGTGTCAGTCCCTCAGTCGGGGGGGGGTCAGTCCCTCAGTCGGGGGGGGGGTCAGTCCCTCAGTCGGGGGGGGGGGTCAGTCCCTCAGTCGGGGGGGGGGGGTCAGTCCCTCAGTCGGGGGGGGGGTGTCAGTCCCCTCAGTCGGGGGGGGGTCAGTCCCTCAGTCGGGGGGGGGGGTCAGTCCCTCAGTCGGGGGGGGGGGTCAGTCCCTCAGTCGGGGGGGGGGTGGTGTCAGTCCCTCAGTCGGGGGGGGGGTCAGTCCCTCAGTCGGGGGGGGGTCAGTCCCTCAGTCGGGGGGGGGGTCAGTCCCTCAGTCGGGGGGGGGGTCAGTCCCTCAGTCGGGGGGGGGTCAGTCCCCTCAGTCGGGGGGGGGTCAGTCCCTCAGTCGGGGGGGGGGTTCAGTCCCTCAGTCGGGGGGGGGGGAGTGTCAGTCCCTCAGTCGGGGGGGGGTGGTGTCAGTCCCTCAGTCGGGGGGGTCAGTCCCTCAGTCGGGGGGGGGGGGAGTGTCAGTCCCTCAGTCGGGGGGGGGGGGTGTCAGTCCCTCAGTCGGGGGGGGGGTGTCAGTCCCTCAGTTGGGGGGGGGGGTGTCAATCCCTCAGTCGGGGGGGGGGTGTCAGTCCCTCAGTCGGGGGGGGGGTGTCAGTCCCTCAGTCGGGGGGGGTGTCAGTCCCTCAGTCGGGGGGGGGTCAGTCCCTCAGTCGGGGGGGGGGTCAGTCCCCTCAGTCGGGGGGGGGGTCAGTCCCTCAGTCGGGGGGGGGGGTCAGTCCCTCAGTCGGGGGGGGGTCAGTCCCTCAGTCGGGGGGGGGGTGTCAGTCCCTCAGTTGGGGTCGGTAGGGGGAGGGGTCAGTCCCTCAGTCGGGGGGGGGGGTCAGTCCCTCAGTCGGGGGGGGGGGTCTGTCCCTCAGTCGGGGGGGGGGGGTGTCAGTCCCTCAGTCGGGGGGGGGGTCAGTCCCTCAGTCGGGGGGGGGTGTCAGTCCCTCAGTTGGGGTCGGGGGGGGGGGTCTGTCCCTCAGTCGGGGGGTGGGGTCTGTCCCTCAGTCGGGGGGGGGGCTGTCCCTCAGTCGGGGGGCTCTGTCCCTCAGTCGGGGGGGGGCGGGGGCTGTCCCTCAGTGGGGGGGGGCTGTACCTCAGTCGGGGGGGGGGGGTCCCGCAGTCGGGGGGGGAGGGGGCTCTGTCCCTCAGTCAGGGGGAGGGGGCTCTGTCCCTCAGTCGGGGGGGGGGGTCTGTCCCTCAGTCGGGGTGGGGGGAGGGGGCTGTCCCTCAGTCGGGGTCGGGGGGGGTATCAGTCCCCTCAGTCGGGGGGGGGAGGGGTGTCAGTCCCTCAGTCGGGGGGGGGGGTGTCAGTCCTCAGTCGGGGTCGGGGGGGGGGGTATCAGTCCCTCAGTCGGGGGGGGGGTCAGTCCCCTCAGTCGGGTCGGGGGGGGGGTATCAGTCCCTCAGTCGGGGGGGGAGGGGTGTCAGTCCCTCAGTCGGGGGGGGGGGTGTCAGTCCCTCAGTCGGGGGGGGGGTGTCAGTCCCTCAGTCGGGGGGGGAGGGGTGTCAGTCCCTCAGTCGGGGGGGGGTCAGTCCCTCAGTCGGGGGGGGGTGTCAGTCCCTCAGTCGGGGGGGGGTGTCAGTCCCTCAGTCGGGGGGGGGGGTCAGTCCCTCAGTCGGGGGGGGTCAGTCCCTCAGCCGGGGGGGGGAGGGTCAGTCCCTCAGTCGGGGGGGGGTGTCAGTCCCTCAGTCGGGGGGTGGGGGGTCAGTCCCTCAGTCGGGGGGGGGGGGTGTCAGTCCCTCAGTCGGGGGGGGGGGTGTCAGTCCCTCAGTCGGGGGGGGGGGGTGTCAGTCCCTCAGTCGGGGGGGGGTCAGTCCCTCAGTCGGGGGGGGGGGGGTGTCAGTCCCTCAGTCGGGGGGGGGGGGGTGTCAGTCCCTCAGTCGGGGGGAGGGGTGTCAGTCCCTCAGTGGGGGGGGGTCAGTCCCTCAGTCGGGGGGGGGGTCAGTCCCTCAGTCGGGGGGGGGGGGGTCAGTCCCTCAGTCGGGGGGGGGTGTCAGTCCTCAGTCGGGGGGGAGGGGTGTCAGTCCCTCAGTCGGGGGGGGGGTGTCAGTCCCTCAGTCGGGGGGGAGGGGTGTCAGTCCTCAGTCGGGGGGGGGGGTGTCAGTCCCTCAGTCGGGGGGGGGTCAGTCCCTCAGTCGGGGGGGGGGGTGTCAGTCCCTCAGTCGGGGGGGAGGGGTGTCAGTCCCTCAGTCGGGGTCGGGGGGGGGGTGTCAGTCCCTCAGTCGGGGGGGGGGGGTCAGTCCCTCAGTCGGGGGGGTGTCAGTCCCTCAGTCGGGGGGGAGGGGTGTCAGTCCCTCAGTCGGGGGGGGGGTGTCAGTCCCTCAGTCGGGGGGGAGGGGTGTCAGTCCCTCAGTCGGGGGGGGGGGTGTCAGTCCCTCAGTCGGGGGGGGGTCAGTCCCTCAGTCGGGGGGGGGGGTGTCAGTCCCTCAGTCGGGGGGGGGGTGTCAGTCCCTCAGTCGGGGGGGGGGGGTGTCAGTCCCTCAGTCGGGGGGGGGGGGAGTGTCAGTCCCTCAGTCGGGGGGGGGGGAGTGTCAGGCCCTCAGGTCGGGGGGGGGGGGTCAGTCCCTCAGTCGTGGGGGGGGTGTCAGTCCCTCAGTCGTTGGGGGGGTCAGTCCCTCAGTCGGGGGGGGGTGTCAGTCCCTCAGTCGGGGGGGGGGGGTCAGTCCCTCAGTCGGAGGGGGGGGGTGTCAGTCCCTCAGTCGGGGGGGGGGTGTCAGTCCCTCAGTCGGGGGGGGGTGTCAGTCCCTCAGTCGGGGGGGGGGGGTGTCAGTCCCTCAGTCGGTGGGGGGGGGTCAGTCCCTCAGTCGGGGAGGGGGGGTGTCAGTCCCTCAGTCGGGGGGGGGTGTCAGTCCCTCAGTCGGGGGGGGGGTCAGTCCCTCAGTCGGGGGGGGGGGTGTCAGTCCCTCAGTCGGGGGGGGGGTGTCAGTCCCTCAGTCGGGGGGGGGGGGTGTCAGTCCCTCAGTCGGGGGGGGGGGGTCAGTCCCTCAGTCGGGGGGGGGGGGTGTCAGTCACTCAGTCGGGGTCGGGGGGGGGGGTCTGTCCCTCAGTCGGGGGGGGGGGGTGTCAGTCACTCAGTCGGGGGGGGGGTCTGTCCCTCAGTCGGGGGGGGGGTGTCAGTCCCTCAGTCGGGGGGGGGGGTGTCAGTCCCTCAGTCGGGGGGGGGGTGTCAGTCCCTCAGTCGGGGGGGGGGGTGTCAGTCCCTCAGTCGGGGGGGGGGGGTGTCAGTCCCTCAGTCGGGGGGGGGGGGTGTCAGTCCCTCAGTCGGGGGGGGGGGTGTCAGTCCTCAGTCGGGGGGGGGGTGTCAGTCCCTCAGTCGGGGGGGGGGTTCAGTCCCTCAGTCGGGGGGGGTGTCCAGTCACTCAGTCGGGGGGGGGGTGTCAGTCCCTGAGTCGGGGGGGGGGGTCAGTCCCTCAGTCGGGGGGGGGTGTCAGTCCCTCAGTCGGGGTCGGGGGGGGGTGTCAGTCCCTCAGTCGGGGGGGGAGGGGTGTCAGTCCCTCAGTCGGGGGGGGGGTGTCAGTCCCTCTGTCGGGGGTCGGGGGGGGGGGGGGTCTGTCCCTCAGTCGGGGTCGGGGGGGGGTGTCAGTCCCTCAGTCGGGGGGGGGGGGTCAGTCCCTCAGTCGGGGGGGGGCTGTCCCTCAGTCGGGGGGCTCTGTCCTCAATTGGGGGGGGCGGGGCTGTCCCTCAGTGGGGGGGGGGCTGTACCTCAGTCAGGGGGGGCTCTGTCCCTCAGTCAGGGGGGGGCTCTGTCCCTCAGTCAGGGGGGGGGGCTCTGTCCCTCAGTCAGGGGGGGGTGTCAGTCCCTCAGTCGGGGGGGGGGGTCAGTCCCTCAGTCGGGGGGGGGGTGTCAGTCCCTCAGTCGGGGTCGGGGGGGGGGGTCTGTCCTCAGTCGGGGGGTGGGGTCTGTCCCTCAGTCGGGGGGGGCTGGTCCCTCAGTCGGGGGGCTCTGTCCCTCAATTGGGGGGGGGGCGGGGGCTGTCCCTCAGTGGGGGGGGGCTGTACCTCAGTCGGGGGGGGGGTCCTCAGTCGGGGGGGGAGGGGCTCTGTCCCTCAGTCAGGGGGAGGGGGCTCTGTCCCTCAGTCGGGGGGGGGTCTGTCCCTCAGTCGGGGGGGGGGGAGGGGCTATCCCTCAGTCGGGGGGGAGGGGGCCCTGTCCCTCAGTCGGGGGGGAGGGGGTCTCTGATCCTCAGTGAGGGGAAGGGTCTGTCCCTCAGTCAGGGGGGGGCTCTGTCCCTCAGTCAGGGGGGGGCTCTGTCCCTCAGTCAGGGGGGGGGGCTCTGTCCCTCAGTCAGGGGGGGGGCTCTGTCCCTCAGTCAGGGGGAAGGCTCTGTCCTCAGTCAGGGGGGGGGGCTCTGTCCCTCAGTCGGGGGGGGGGGGCTCTGTCCCTCAGTCAGGGGAAGGCTCTGTCCCTCAGTCAGGGGGGGGCTCTGTCCCTCAGTCGGGGGGGGGGGCTGTCCTCAGTCAGGGGGGGCTGTCCCTCAGTCAGGGGGGGGGCTGTCCCTCAGTCGGTGGGGGGGGGGGTTTCCCTCAGTCGGGGGGGCTGCCTCAATCGGGGGGGGGGGGATGGTCGGGGGGGGGGGCTGTCCATCAATCGGGGGGGGCTGTCCCTCAGTCGGGGGGGCTGTCCTTCAGTCGGGGGGGGGCTGTCCCTCAGTCGGGGGGGGGGTGGTCGGGGGGGGGCTGTCCCTCAATCGGGGGGGGGCTGTCCTTCAGTCGGGGGGGGCTGTCCATCAGTCGGGGGGGGGCTGTCCCTCAGTCGGGGGGGGGTCCCTCAGTCGGGGGGTGGGGTCTGTCCCTCAGTCGGGGGGGGGCTGTCCCTCAGTCGGGGGGCTCTGTCCCTCAGTCGGGGGGGGCGGGGGCTGTCCCTCAGTGGGGGGGGGCTGCACCTCAGTCGGGGGGGGGGGGTCCCTCAGTCGGGGGGGGAGGGGGCTCTGTCCCTCAGTCAGGGGGAGGGGGCTCTGTCCTCAGTCGGGGGGGGGGGTCTGTCCTCAGTCGGGGGGGGGGGATGGGGCTATCCCTCAGTCGGGGGGGGGGTTCTGTCCCTCAGTCGGGAGGGGGCTCTGTCCCTCAGTCAGGGGGGAGGGGTCTCTGATCCTCAGTCAGGGGAAGGCTCTGTCCCTCAGTCAGGGGGGGGCTCTGTCCCTCAGTCGGGGGGGGGGGGGCTCTGTCCCTCAGTCAGGGGGAAGGCTCTGTCCCTCAGTCAGGGGGGGGCTCTGTCCCTCAGTCGGGGGGGGGGGCTGTCCCTCAGTCAGGGGGGGCTGTCCCTCAGTCAGGGGGGGGCTGTCCCTCAGTCGGGGGGGGGGGGCTGTCCCTCAGTCGGGGGGGCTGTCCCTCAATCGGGGGGGGGTGGTCGGGGGGGGGGCTGTCCCTCAATCGGGGGGGGCTGTCCCTCAGTCGGGGGGGCTGTCCTTCAGTCGGGGGGGGCTCTGTCCCTCAGTCAGGGGAAGGCTCTGTCCCTCAGTCAGGGGGGGGGGGCTGTCCCTCAGTCAGGGGGGGCTGTCCCTCAGTCAGGGGGGGGCTGTCCCTCAGTCGGTGGGGGGGGGGTTTCCCTCAGTCGGGGGGGCTGTCCCTCAATCGGGGGGGGGGATGGTCGGGGGGGGGGGCTGTCCCTCAATCGGGGGGGGGCTGTCCCTCAGTCGGGGGGGGGCTGTCCCTCAGTCGGGGGGGGGGCGTCAGAGGGAGGGGGGGCTTTGGCCCTCAGTCAGGGGGGGAGGGGGGGCTCTGGCCCTCAGTCAGGGGGGGAGGGGAGGCTCTGTCCCTCAGTCAGGGGGAGGGGGGGCTCTGTCCCTTAGTCAGGGCGTAGGGGGGAGTCAGAGGGGAGGGGGGGCTCTGGCCCTCAGTCAGGGGGATGGGGGGCTCCGTCCCTCAGTCAGGGGGAGGAGGAGCTCTGGCCCGCAGTCAGGGGGAGGGGGGGGCTCTGTCCCTCAGTCAGGGGCGAGGGGGGGTTCTGTCCCTCAGTCTGGGGGGAGTGGGGGGCTCTGACCCTCAGTCAGGGCGAGGGGGGTCCTCAGTCGGGGGGGGGGTCCCTCAGTCGGGGGGGGAGGGGGCTCTGTCCCTCAGTCAGGGGGAGGGGGCTCTGTCCCTCAGTCGGGGGGGGGTCTGTCCCTCAGTCGGGGGGGGGGGAGGGGGCTATCCCTCAGTCGGGGGGAGGGGGCCCTGTCCCTCAGTCGGGGGGGAGGGGGTCTCTGATCCTCAGTGAGGGGAAGGGTCTGTCCCTCAGTCAGGGGGGGGCTCTGTCCCTCAGTCAGGGGGGGGCTCTGTCCCTCAGTCAGGGGGGGGGGCTCTGTCCCTCAGTCAGGGGGGGGGCTCTGTCCCTCAGTCAGGGGGAAGGCTCTGTCCCTCAGTCAGGGGGGGGCTCTGTCCCTCAGTCGGGGGGGGGGGGCTCTGTCCCTCAGTCAGGGGGAAGGCTCTGTCCCTCAGTCAGGGGGGGGCTCTGTCCCTCAGTCGGGGGGGGGGGGCTGTCCCTCAGTCAGGGGGGGCTGTCCCTCAGTCAGGGGGGGGGCTGTCCCTCAGTCGGTGGGGGGGGGGGTTTCCCTCAGTCGGGGGGGCTGCCCTCAATCGGGGGGGGGGGATGGTCGGGGGGGGGGGCTGTCCATCAATCGGGGGGGGCTGTCCCTCAGTCGGGGGGGCTGTCCTTCAGTCGGGGGGGGCTGTCCCTCAGTCGGGGGGGGGGTGGTCGGGGGGGGGCTGTCCCTCAATCGGGGGGGGGCTGTCCTTCAGTCGGGGGGGGCTGTCCATCAGTCGGGGGGGGGCTGTCCCTCAGTCGGGGGGGGGTCCCTCAGTCGGGGGGTGGGGTCTGTCCCTCAGTCGGGGGGGGCTGTCCTCAGTCGGGGGGCTCTGTCCCTCAGTCGGGGGGGGCGGGGGCTGTCCCTCAGTGGGGGGGGGCTGCACCTCAGTCGGGGGGGGGGGTCCCCTCAGTCGGGGGGGGAGGGGGCTCTGTCCCTCAGTCAGGGGAGAGGGGGCTCTGTCCCTCAGTCGGGGGGGGGGGGTCTGTCCCTCAGTCGGGGGGGGGGATGGGGCTATCCCTCAGTCGGGGGGGGGGTTCTGTCCCTCAGTCGGGAGGGGCTCTGTCCCTCAGTCAGGGGGGAGGGGGTCTCTGATCCTCAGTCAGGGGGAAGGCTCTGTCCCTCAGTCAGGGGGGGGCTCTGTCCCTCAGTCGGGGGGGGGGGGGCTCTGTCCTCAGTCAGGGGGAAGGCTCTGTCCCTCAGTCAGGGGGGGGCTCTGTCCCTCAGTCGGGGGGGGGGCTGTCCCTCAGTCAGGGGGGGCTGTCCCTCAGTCAGGGGGGGGCTGTCCCTCAGTCGGGGGGGGGGGGGGGCTGTCCCTCAGTCGGGGGGCTGTCCCTCAATCGGGGGGGGGTGGTCGGGGGGGGGGGCTGTCCCCTCAATCGGGGGGGGCTGTCCCTCAGTCGGGGGGGCTGTCCTTCAGTCGGGGGGGGCTCTGTCCCTCAGTCAGGGGGAAGGCTCTGTCCCTCAGTCAGGGGGGGGGGGCTGTCCCTCAGTCAGGGGGGGCTGTCCCTCAGTCAGGGGGGGGCTGTCCCTCAGTCGGTGGGGGGGGGGGTTTCCCTCAGTCGGGGGGGCTGTCCCTCAATCGGGGGGGGGATGGTCGGGGGGGGGGGCTGTCCCTCAATCGGGGGGGGGCTGTCCCTCAGTCGGGGGGGGGCTGTCCCTCAGTCGGGGGGGGGCGTCAGAGGGGAGGGGGGGCTTTGGCCCTCAGTCAGGGGGGGAGGGGGGGCTCTGGCCCTCAGTCAGGGGGGGAGGGGAGGCTCTGTCCCTCAGTCAGGGGGGAGGGGGGGCTCTGTCCCTTAGTCAGGGCGTAGGGGGGAGTCAGAGGGGAGGGGGGGCTCTGGCCCCTCAGTCAGGGGGATGGGGGGCTCCGTCCCTCAGTCAGGGGGAGGAGGAGCTCTGGCCCGCAGTCAGGGGGAGGGGGGGCTCTGTCCCTCAGTCAGGGGCGAGGGGGGGTTCTGTCCCTCAGTCTGGGGGGAGTGGGGGGCTCTGACCCTCAGTCAGGGGCGAGGGGGGCTTCTGTCCCTCAGTCAGAGGGGGGAGGGGGGCACTGTCCCTCAGTCAGGGTGGGGGAGGCTCTGTCCCTCAGTGATGGGGGGGAGGGGGCTCTGTCCCTCAGTCAGGGCTGGTGGAGAGGGGGCTCTGTCCCTCAGTCAGGGGGGGTTAGCCTCTGTCCCTCAGTCGGGGGGGGGGGGGTTCTGTCCTAGAGTCAGGGGGGAGGGGGCTCTGTCCCTCAGTCAGGGCTGGTGGAGAGGGGGCTCTGTCCCTCAGTCAGGGAGGGGGCTCTGTCCCTCAGTCAGGGCTGGTGGAGAGGGGGCTCTATCCCTCAGTCAGGGTGGGGGAGGCTCTGTCCTCAGTCATGGGGGGAGGGGGCTCTGTCCCTCAGTCAAGTGGGGGGGGAGGGGCTCTCTCCCTCAGTCAAGGGGGGTAAGGGGGCTCTGTCCCTCAGTCAGGAGGGAGGGGGAGGGCGGGCTCTGTCCCCCAGTCAGGGTGGAGGGGGGAGTCAGGTGGGAGGGGGGGCTGTCCCTCAGTCAGAGGGGAGGGGGGCTCTGATCCTCAGTCAGGGGGAGGAGGGGCTCTGTCCCTCAGTCTGGGGGAAGGGGGCTCTGTCCCTCAGTCGGAGGGGGTCTGTCCCTCAGTCTGGGGGGGGGGGCTGTCCCTTAGTCAGGGTGGGGCTGTCCCTCAGTCGGGGAGGGGGGGCTGTCCCTCAGTCGGGGGGGGGGAGGGGGCTCTGTCCCTCAGTCAAGTGGGGGGGGAGGGGGCTCTCTCCCTCAGTCAAGGGGGGAAGGGGCTCTGTCCCTCAGTCAGGGGGGAGGGGGAGGGCGGGCTCTGTCCCCCAGTCAGGGTGGAGGGGGGTCAGTGGGAGGGGGGGCTGTCCCTCAGTCAGAGGGGAGGGGGGGCTCTGATCCTCAGTCAGGGGGAGGAGGGGCTCTGTCCCAGTCTGGGGGAAGGGGGCTCTGTCCCTCAGTCGGGAGGGGGTCTGTCCCTCAGTCTGGGGGGGGGGGGGCTGTCCCTCAGTCGGGGGGGGGCTGTCCCTCAGTCGGGGGGGGGGCTGTCCCTCAGTCGGGGGGGGGCTGTCCCTCAGTCGGGGGGGGGGGCTGTCCCTCAGTCGGGGGGGGGGGCTGTGTTCCACAGTCGGGGGTGGGCTGTCCCTCAGTCGGGGGGGGGCTGTCCCTCAGTCGGGGGGGGGGGGGCTGTCCCTCAGTCGGGGGGGGCTGTCCCTCAGTCGGGGGGGGCTCTGTCCCTCAGTCAGGGTGGAGGGGGGAGTCAGTGGGAGGGGGGGCTGTCCCTCAGTCAGAGGGGAGGGGGGGCTCTGATCCTCAGTCAGGGGGAGGAGGGGCTCTGTCCCTCAGTCTGGGGGAAGGGGGCTCTGTCCCTCAGTCGGGAGGGGGTCTGTCCCTCAGTCGGGGGGGGGGCCCTCAGTCGGGGGGGGGGGGTACCTCAGTCCGGGGGGGGCTGTTCCTCAGTCGGGGGGGGTGGTCGGAGGGGGGTCTGTCCCTCAGTCGGGGGGGGGGTCTGTCCCTCAGTCGGGGGGCGGGGTCTGTCCCACAGTCGGGGGGGGTCCCTCAGTCGGGGGGGTCCCTCAGTCGGGGGGGGGGGTGAGGGGGCTCTGTCCCTCAGTCAGGGGAGGGGGCTCTGCCCCTCAGTATGGGGGGGAGGGGGCTCTGTCCCTCAGTCGGGGGGGGGGGGCTCCGTCCCTCAGTCGGGGGGGGGGGAGGGGAGGGAGCTCCGTCCCTCAGTCAGGGTGGGGCGAGGCTCTGTCCCTCAGTCAGGGGGGGAGGGGGCTCTGTCCCTCAGTCAGGGGGGGAGGGGGCTCTGTCCCTCAGTCGGGGGGAGAGGGGGCTCTGTCCCTCAGTCGGGGGGGGTCTGTCCCTCAGTCGGGATCTGTCCCTCAGTCGGGGGGGGGAGGGGGGCGCTGTCCTCAGTCGGGAGGGAGGGGGGTCTGTCCCTCAGTCGGGGTGGGGGGGAGGGGGGTCTGTCCCTCAGTCGGGGGGGGGGGTGAGGGGGCTCTGTCCCTCAGTCGGGGGGGGGCTCTGTCCCTCAGTCAGGGGGTAGGGGGGAGTCAGAGGGGAGGGGGGGCTTTGGCCCTCAGTCAGGGGGGGGAGGGGGGCTCTGGCCCTCAGTCAGGGGGGGAGGGGAGGCTCTGTCCCTCAGTCAGGGGGAGGGGGGGCTCTGTCCCTTAGTCAGGGGGTAGGGGGGAGTCAGAGGGGAGGGGGGGCTCTGGCCCTCAGTCAGGGGGGATGGGGGGCTCTGTCCCTCAGTCAGGGGGAGGAGGAGCTCTGGCCCTCAGTCAGGGGGAGGGGGGCTCTGTCCCTCAGTCAGGGGCGAGGGGGGGTTCTGTCCCTCAGTCTGGGGGAGTGGGGGGGCTCTGACCCTCAGTCAGGGGCGAGGGGGGCTTCTGTCCCTCAGTCAGAGGGGGGAGGGTGCACTGTCCCTCAGTCAGGGTGGGGGGAGGCTCTGTCCCTCAGTGATGGGGGGGAGGGGGCTCTGTCCCTCAGTCAGGGCTGGTGGAGAGGGGGCTCTGTCCCTCAGTCAGGGGGGGGTTGGCCTCTGTCCCTCAGTCGGGGGGGGGGGGTTCTGTTTTAGAGTCAGGGGGGAGGGGGCTCTGTCCCTCAGTCAGGGCTGGTGGAGAGGGGGCTCTGTCCCTCAGTCAGGGGAGGGGGCTCTGTCCCTCAGTCAGGGCTGGTGGAGAGGGGGCTCTATCCCTCAGTCAGGGTGGGGGGAGGCTCTGTCCCTCAGTCATGGGGGGGAGGGGGCTCTGTCCCTCAGTCAAGTGGGGGGGGAGGGGCTCTCTCCTCAGTCAAGGGGGGTAAGGGGCTCTGTCCCTCAGTCAGAGGGAGGGGAGGGCGGGCTCTGTCCCCCACTGGGGGAAGGGGGCTCTGATCCTCAGTCAGGGGGAGGAGGGGCTCTGTCCCAGTCTGGGGGAAGGGGGCTCTGTCCCTCAGTCGGGAGGGGGGTCTGTCCCTCAGTCTGGGGGGGGGGGCTGTCCCTCAGTCGGGGGGGCTGTCCCTCAGTCGGGGGGGGGCTGTCCCTCAGTCGGGGGGGGGGCTGTCCCTCAGTCGGGGGGGGGGGGCTGTCCCTCAGTCGGGGGGGGGGCTGTGTTCCACAGTCGGGGGGTGGGCTGTCCCTCAGTCGGGGGGGGGGCTGTCCCTCAGTCGGGGGGGGGCTGTCCCTCAGTCGGGGGGGGGCTGTCCCTCAGTCGGGGGGGCTCTGTCCCTCAGTCAGGGTGGAGGGGGGAGTCAGTGGGAGGGGGGGCTGTCCCTCAGTCAGAGGGGAGGGGGGGCTCTGATCCTCAGTCAGGGGGAGGAGGGGCTCTGTCCCTCAGTCTGGGGGAAGGGGGCTCTGTCCCTCAGTCGGGAGGGGGTCTGTCCCTCAGTCGGGGGGGGGGCCCTCAGTCGGGGGGGGGGGTACCTCAGTCGGGGGGGGGCTGTTCCTCAGTCGGGGGGGGTGGTCGGAGGGGGGTCTGTCCCTCAGTCGGGGGGGGGGGTCTGTCCCTCAGTCGGGGGGCGGGGTCTGTCCCACAGTCGGGGGGGGTCCCTCAGTCGGGGGGGTCCCTCAGTCGGGGGGGGGGTGAGGGGGCTCTGTCCCTCAGTCAGGGGAGGGGGCTCTGCCCCTCAGTCAGGGGGGGAGGGGGCTCTGTCCCTCAGTCGGGGGGGGGGGAGGGGGCTCCGTCCCTCAGTCGGGGGGGGGGGGGAGGGGAGGGAGCTCCGTCCCTCAGTCAGGGTGGGGCGAGGCTCTGTCCCTCAGTCAGGGGGGGAGGGGGCTCTGTCCCTCAGTCAGGGGGGGAGGGGGCTCTGTCCCTCAGTCGGGGGGAGAGGGGGCTCTGTCCCTCAGTCGGGGGGGGTCTGTCCCTCAGTCGGGGATCTGTCCCTCAGTCGGGGGGGGGAGGGGGGCGCTGTCCCTCAGTCGGGAGGAGGGGGGTCTGTCCCTCAGTCGGGGTGGGGGGGAGGGGGGTCTGTCCCTCAGTCGGGGGGGGGGGTGAGGGGGCTCTGTCCCTCAGTCGGGGGGGGGGGCTCTGTCCCTCAGTCAGGGGGTAGGGGGGAGTCAGAGGGGAGGGGGGGGCTTTGGCCCTCAGTCAGGGGGGGGAGGAGGGGCTCTGGCCCTCAGTCAGGGGGGGAGGGGAGGCTCTGTCCCTCAGTCAGGGGGAGGGGGGGCTCTGTCCCTTAGTCAGGGGGTAGGGGGGAGTCAGAGGGGAGGGGGGGCTCTGGCCCTCAGTCAGGGGGGATGGGGGGCTCTGTCCCTCAGTCAGGGGGAGGAGGAGCTCTGGCCCTCAGTCAGGGGGAGGGGGGGCTCTGTCCCTCAGTCAGGGGCGAGGGGGGGTTCTGTCCCTCAGTCTGGGGGGAGTGGGGGGCTCTGACCCTCAGTCAGGGGCGAGGGGGGCTTCTGTCCCTCAGTCAGAGGGGGGAGGGGGCACTGTCCCTCAGTCAGGGTGGGGGGAGGCTCTGTCCCTCAGTGATGGGGGGGAGGGGGCTCTGTCCCTCAGTCAGGGCTGGTGGAGAGGGGGCTCTGTCCCTCAGTCAGGGGGGGGTTGGCCTCTGTCCCTCAGTCGGGGGGGGGGGTTCTGTCCTAGAGTCAGGGGGGAGGGGGCTCTGTCCCTCAGTCAGGGCTGGTGGAGAGGGGGCTCTGTCCCTCAGTCAGGGGAGGGGGCTCTGTCCCTCAGTCAGGGCTGGTGGAGAGGGGGCTCTATCCCTCAGTCAGGGTGGGGGGAGGCTCTGTCCCTCAGTCATGGGGGGGAGGGGGCTCTGTCCCTCAGTCAAGTGGGGGGGGAGGGGCTCTCTCCTCAGTCAAGGGGGGGTAAGGGGCTCTGTCCCTCAGTCAGGAGGGAGGGGGAGGGCGGGCTCTGTCCCCCAGTCAGGGTGGAGGGGGGAGTCAGTGGGAGGGGGGGCTGTCCCTCAGTCAGAGGGGAGGGGGGGCTCTGATCCTCAGTCAGGGGGAGGAGGGGCTCTGTCCCTCAGTCTGGGGGAAGGGGGCTCTGTCCCTCAGTCGGGAGGGGGTCTGTCCCTCAGTCTGGGGGGGGGGCTGTCCCTTAGTCAGGGTGGGGCTGTCCCTCAGTCGGGGAGGGGGGGGCTGTCCCTCAGTCGGGGGGGGGGGAGGGGGCTCTGTCCCTCAGTCAAGTGGGGGGGGGGGGGCTCTCTCCCTCAGTCAAGGGGGGGAAGGGGCTCTGTCCCTCAGTCAGGGGGGAGGGGGAGGGCGGGCTCTGTCCCCCAGTCAGGGTGGAGGGGGGAGTCAGTGGGAGGGGGGCTGTCCCTCAGTCAGAGGGGAGGGGGGGCTCTGATCCTCAGTCAGGGGGAGGAGGGGCTCTGTCCCAGTCTGGGGGAAGGGGGCTCTGTCCCTCAGTCGGGTGGGGGTCTGTCCCTCAGTCTGGGGGGGGGGGGGGCTGTCCCTCAGTCGGGGGGGGCTGTCCCTCAGTCGGGGGGGGCTGTCCCTCAGTCGGGGGGGGGGCTGTCCCTCAGTCGGGGGGGGGGGGGCTGTCCCTCAGTCGGGGGGGGGGCTGTGTTCCACAGTCGGGGGGTGGGCTGTCCCTCAGTCGGGGGGGGGGGGCTGTCCCTCAGTCGGGGGGGGGGGCTGTCCCTCAGTCGGGGGGGGGCTGTCCCTCAGTCGGGGGGGGCTCTGTCCCTCAGTCAGGGTGGAGGGGGGAGTCAGTGGGAGGGGGGGCTGTCCCTCAGTCAGAGGGGAGGGGGGGCTCTGATCCTCAGTCAGGGGGAGGAGGGGCTCTGTCCCTCAGTCTGGGGGAAGGGGGCTCTGTCCCTCAGTCGGGAGGGGGTCTGTCCCTCAGTCGGGGGGGGGCCCTCAGTCGGGGGGGGGTACCTCAGTCGGGGGGGGGGCTGTTCCTCAGTCGGGGGGGGTGGTCGGAGGGGGGTCTGTCCCTCAGTCGGGGGGGGGGGGTCTGTCCCTCAGTCGGGGGGCGGGGTCTGTCCCACAGTCGGGGGGGGTCCCTCAGTCGGGGGGGTCCCTCAGTCGGGGGGGGGGGGGTGAGGGGGCTCTGTCCCTCAGTCAGGGGAGGGGGCTCTGCCCCTCAGTCAGGGGGGGAGGGGGCTCTGTCCCTCAGTCGGGGGGGGGGGGGGGAGGGGGCTCCGTCCCTCAGTCGGGGGGGGGGGAGGGGAGGGAGCTCCGTCCCTCAGTCAGGGTGGGGCGAGGCTCTGTCCCTCAGTCAGGGGGGGAGGGGGCTCTGTCCCTCAGTCGGGGGAGGGGGTCTCTGTCCCTCAGTCAGGGGGAGAGGGGGCTCTGTCCCTCAGTCAGGGGGAGAGGGGGCTCTGTCCCTCAGTCAGGGGGGAGGGGGGGCTCCGTCCCTCAGTCAGGGGGGGCTCTGTCCCTCAGTCAAGTGGGGGGGAGGGGGGTCTCTGTCCCTCAGTCAGGGGGAGAGGGGGGGCTCTGTCTCTCAGTCAGGGGGGAGGGGGCTCTGTCCCTCAGTCAGGGGGGAGGGGGGGCTCTGTCCCTCAGTCGGGGGAGGGGGTCTCTGTCCCTCAGTCAGGGGGAGAGGGGGCTCTGTCCCTCAGTCAGGGGGGAGGGGGGGCTCCGTCCCTCAGTCAGGGTGGGGCGAGGCTCTGTCCCTCAGTCAGGGGGGGGAGGGGGCTCTGTCCCTCAGTCGGGGGAGGGGGTCTCTGTCCCTCAGTCAGGGGGAGAGGGGGCTCTGTCCCTCAGTCAGGGGGGGCTCTGTCCCTCAGTCAGGGGGGAGGGGGCTCTGTCCCTCTGTCAAGTGGGGGGGGGAGGGGGTCTCTGTCCCTCAGTCAGGGGAAGAGGGGGGGGCTCTGTCTCTCAGTCAGGGGGGAGGGGGCTCTGTCCCTCAGTCAGGGGGGAGGGGGGGCGTTGTCCCTCAGTCGGGGGGGGGGCTGTCCCTCAGTCGGGGGGGGGGGCTGTCCCTCTTGTGGGGGGGGGGCTGTCCCTCAGTCGGGGGGGGGCTGTCCCTCAGTCGGGGGGGGGGGCTGTGTTCCACAGTCGGGGGGTGGGCTGTTTCTCAGTCGGGGGGAGGGCTGTCCCTCAGTCGGGGGGGGGGCTGTCCCTCAGTCGGGGGGGGGCTGTCCCTCAGTCGGGGGGGGGCTGTCCCTCAGTCGGGGGGGGGCTGTCCCGCAGTCGGGGGGGGCTGTGTCCCTCAGTCGGGGGGGGGGGAGGGGGCTCTGTCCGTCAGTCGGGGGGGGGGAAGGGGCTCCGACCCTCAGTCGGGGGGGGGGGGGAAGGGGCTCCGACCCTCAGTCGGGGGGGGGGAGAGGGGGCTCCGACCCTCAGTCGGGCTGGGGGGGAGGGGGCTCCGTCCCTCAGTCGGGGGGGAGGGGAGGGAGCTCCGTCCCTCAGTCGGGGGGGAGGGGGCTCTGTCCCTCAGTCAGGGGGGGAGGGGGCTCTGTCCCTCAGTCGGAGGGAGAGGGGGCTCTGTCCCTCAGTCGGGGGGGGGTCTGTCCCTCAGTCGGGGATCTGTCCCTCAGTCGGGGGGGGAGGGGGGCGCTGTCCCTCAGTCGGGGGGGGGTCTGTCCCTCAGTCGGGGATCTGTCCCTCAGTCGGGGGGGGAGGGGGGCGCTGTCCCTCAGTCGGGAGGAGGGGGGTCTGTCCCTCAGTCGGGGTGGGGGGGAGGGGGGTCTGTCCCTCAGTCGGGGGGGGTGAGGGGGCTCTGTCCCTCAGTCGGGGGGGGGGCTCTGTCCCTCAGTCAGGGGGTAGGGGGGAGTCAGAGGGGAGGGGGGGCTTTGGCCCTCAGTCAGGGGGGGAGGGGGGGCTTTGGCCCTCAGTCAGGGGGGGAGGGGGGGCTCTGGCCCTCAGTCAGGGGGGGAGGGGAGGCTCTGTCCCTCAGTCAGGGGGAGGGGGGGTTCTGTCCCTCAGTCTGGGGGGAGTGGGGGGCTCTGACCCTCAGTCAGGGGCGAGGGGGGCTTCTGTCCCTCAGTCAGAGGGGGGAGGGGGCACTGTCCCTCAGTCAGGGTGGGGGGAGGCTCTGTCCCTCAGTGATGGGGGGGAGGGGGCTCTGTCCCTCAGTCAGGGCTGGTGGAGAGGGGGCTCTGTCCCTCAGTCAGGGGGGGTTGGCCTCTGTCCCTCAGTCGGGGGGGGTTCTGTCCTAGAGTCAGGGGGGAGGGGGCTCTGTCCCTCAGTCAGGGCTGGTGGAGAGGGGGCTCTGTCCCTCAGTCAGGGGAGGGGGCTCTGTCCCTCAGTCAGGGCTGGTGGAGAGGGGGCTCTATCCCTCAGTCAGGGTGGGGGGAGGCTCTGTCCCTCAGTCATGGGGGGGAGGGGGCTCTGTCCCTCAGTCAAGTGGGGGGGGAGGGGCTCTCTCCCTCAGTCAAGGGGGGTAAGGGGCTATGTCCCTCAGTCAGGAGGGAGGGGGAGGGCGGGCTCTGTCCCCCAGTCAGGGTGGAGGGGGGAGTCAGTGGGAGGGGGGGCTGTCCCTCAGTCAGAGGGGAGGGGGGGCTCTGATCCTCAGTCAGGGGGAGGAGGGGCTCTGTCCCTCAGTCTGGGGGAAGGGGGCTCTGTCCCTCAGTCGGGAGGGGGTCTGTCCCTCAGTCTGGGGGGGGGGGCTGTCCCTTAGTCAGGGTGGGGCTGTCCCTCAGTCAGGGAGGGGGGGGCTGTCCCTCAGTCGGGGGGGGGGCTGTCCCTCAGTCGGGGGGGGTGTCTGTCCCTCAGTCGGGGGGGGGGCTGTGTCCCTCAGTCGGGGGGGGCTGTGTCCCTCAGTCGGGGGGGGGGCTGTCCCTCAGTCGGGGGGGGTTGTCCCTCAGTTGGGGGTGGGTCCCTCAGTCGGGGGGGGTCCCTCAGTCGGGGGCGGGTCTGTCCCTCAGTCGGGGGGGGGGCCTCAGTCGGGGGGGGCGGTCCCTCAGTTGGGGGGGGGCTGTCCCTCAGTCGGGGGGGGTGGTCGGAGGGGGGTCTGTCCCTCAGTCGGGGGGGGGTCTGTCCCTCAGTCGGGGGGTGGGGTCTGTCCCACAGTCGGGGGGGGGGTCCCTCAGTCGGGGGGGGTCCCTCAGTCGGGGGGGGTGAGGGGGCTCTGTCCCTCAGTCAGGGGAGGGGGCTCTGCCCCTCAGTCAGGGGGGGAGGGGGCTCTGTCCCTCAGTCAGGGGGGGGGGGAGGGGGCTCCGTCCCTCAGTCGGGGGGGGGGAGGGGAGGGAGCTCCGTCCCTCAGTCAGGGTGGGGCGAGGCTCTGTCCCTCAGTCAGGGGGGGAGGGGGCTCTGTTCCTCAGTCGGGGGAGGGAGTCTCTGTCCCTCAGTCAGGGGTGAGGGGGCTCTGTCCCTCAGTCAGGGGGAGAGGGGGCTCTGTCCCTCAGTCAGGGGGGGCTCTGTCCCTCAGTCAGGGGGGAGGGGGCTCTGTCCCTCAGTCAAGTGGGGGGGGGAGGGGGTCTCTGTCCCTCAGTCAGGGGGAGAGGGGGGGCTCTGTCTCTCAGTCAGGGGGGAGGGGGCTCTGTCCCTCAGTCAGGGGGGAGGGGGGGCTCTGTCCCTCAGTCGGGGGAGGGGGTCTCTGTCCCTCAGTCAGGGGGAGAGGGGGCTCTGTCCCTCAGTCAGGGGGGAGGGGGGGCTCTGTCCCTCAGTCAGGGGGGAGAGGGGGCTCTGTCCCTCAGTCAGGGGGGAGGGGGGGCTCTGTCCCTCAGTCGGGGGAGGGGGTCTGTCCCTCAGTCAGGGGGAGAGGGGGCTCTGTCCCTCAGTCAGGGGGGAGAGGGGGCTCTGTCCCTCAGTCAGGGGGGAGAGGGGGCTCTGTCCCTCAGTCAGGGGGGAGGGGGGGCTCTGTCCCTCATCAGGGGGTAGGGGGGAGTGAGAGGGGAGGGGGGGCTCTGTCCCTCAGTCAGGAGGGAGGGGGCTCTGTCCCTCAGTCAGGGGGGATCTGTCCCTCAGTCAGGGGGAGAGGGGGCTCTGTCCCTCAGTCGGGGGGGGGCTCTGTCCCTCAGTCGGGGGGGAGGGGGCTCTGTCCTAGAGTCAGGGGGGAGGGGGCTCTATCCCTCAGTCAGGGTGGGGGGTGGCTCTGTCCCTCAGTAATGGGGGGAAGGGGGCTCTGTCCCTCAGTCAAGTGGGGGGGGGAGGGGGCTCTGTCCCTCAGTCAAGTGGGGGGGAGGGGGCTCTGTCCTTCAGTCAGAGGGGGGAGGGGGCACTGTCCTTCAGTCAGGGTGGGTGGGTTGGGCTCTGTCCCTCAGTCAGGGTCGGGCGAGGCTCTGTCCCTCAGTCGGGGGGGGAGGGGGCTCTGTCGATCAGTCAGGGGGGGGGAGGGGGCTCTGTCCCTCAGTCAGGGGGTGTGGGTTGGGCTCTGTCCCTCAGTCAGGGTGGGGCGAGGCTCTGTCCCTCAGTCGGGGGGGGGGGGGGTTGGGCTCTGTCCCTCAGTCAGGGTGGGGGGGAGGGGGCTCTGTCCTTCAGTCAGAGGGGGGAGGGGGCACTGTCCTTCAGTCAGGGTGGGTGGGTTGGGCTCTGTCCCTCAGTCAGGGTCGGGCGAGGCTCTGTCCCTCAGTCGGGGGGGAGGGGGCTCTGTCGATCAGTCAGGGGGGGGAGGGGGCTCTGTCCCTCAGTCGGGGGGGGTGAAGTGGGCTCTGGCCCTCAGTCGGGGGGGGGGAAGGGGGCTCCGTCCCTCAGTCGGGGGGGGGAAGGGGGCTCTGTCCCTCAGTCGGGGGGGGGGAAGGGGGCTCTGTCCCTCAGTCGGGGGCGGGGAAGGGGGCTCCGTCCCTCAGTCGGGGGGGGGGGAGGGGGCTCCGTCCCTCATTCGGGGGGGGAAGGGGGCTCCGTCCCTCAGTCGGGGGGGGGGAAGGGGTCTCTGTCCCTCAGTCGGGGGGGGGGGAGGGGGCTCTGTCCCTCATTCGGGGGGGGGGAAGGGGGCTCTGTCCCTCAGTCGGGGGGGGGGGAGGGGGCTCTGTCCCTCAGTCGGGGGGGGGAAGGGGGCTCTGTCCCTCAGTCGGGGGGGGGAAGGGGGCTCTGTCCCTCAGTCGGGTGGGGGGGAAGAGGGCTCCGTCCCTCAGTCGGGGGGGGGTAGGGGGCTCCGTCCTTCAGTCGGGGGGGGGAAGGGGGCTCCGTCCCTCAGTCGGGGGGGGGGAAGAGGGCTCCGTCCCTCAGTCGGGGGGGGTAGGGGGCTCCGTCCTTCAGTCGGGGGGGGGTAGTGGGCTCCGTCCCTCAGTCGTGGGGGGGGGGGGGGGAGGGGGCTCCGTCCCTCTGTCAGGGGGGAGGGGGGGCTCTGTCCCTCAGTCGTGGGGGGAGGGGGCTCTGTCCCTCAGTCGGGGGGGGAGGGGGCTCTGTCCCTCAGTCGGGGGGAGGGGGCTCTGTCCCTCAGTCGGGGGGAGGGGGCTCTGTCCCTCAGTCGGGGGGGGGGGCTCGGTCCCTCAGTTGGGGGGGGGAGGGGGCTCTGTCCCTCAGTCGGGAGGAGGGGGCTCTGTCCCTCAGTCGGGGGGGGCTCGGTCCCTCAGTCGGGGGGGGGGCTTTGTCCCTCAGTCAGGGGGGGAGAGGGCTCTGTCCCTCAGTCGGGGGGGGCTCGGTCCCTCAGTTGGGGGGGGGGGAGAGGGGGCTCTGTACCTCAGTCGGGGGGGGGCTCTGACCCTCAGTCGGGGGGGTGTGTGTTGGGCTCTGTTCCTCAGTCAGTGTGGGGGCGAGGCTCTGTCCCTCAGTCGGGGGGGGGGGAGGGGGATCTGTTCCTCAGTCAAGGGGGGAGGGGACTCTGTCCCTCAGTCAAGGGGGGGGCGGGTTCGGGCTCTGTCCCTCAGTCAGGGGGAGGGGGCTTTGCCCCTCAGTCAGGGGGGTGAGGGTGCTCCCTCCCTCAGTCGGGTGAGGGTGCTCCGACCGTCAGTCAAGAGGAGGGCTTTGTTACTCAATCAGCGGGTGCGGTATATGCCAGTGGACCAGTGGTTGCTTAGCACTGCAGCGTCACGGCTGCGAGGTCCTCGGTGTGATCCCGGCCCCGGGTCACTGTCTGTGTGGAGTTTGCACAATCCCCCCCCACCCCCCGTGGCTACGTGGCTCTCACCCCCGCAACCCCAAAGATGTGCACGGTAGGTGGATTGGCCACACTAAATTGTCCTTAATTGGAAAAAAAATAATTGGGTACATGAAATTTATTTGAAGAACTATCTGTGGCAGACGGAGCTCACCGCAGACACAGACTGTGGGGAGGAATCACACAGACGGAGCTCATCGCAGACACAGACTGTGGGGAGGAATCACACAGACGGAGCTCACCGCAGACACAGACTGTGGGGAGGAATCACACAGACGGAGCTCATCGCAGACACAGACTGTGGGGAGGAATCACACAGACAGAGCTCACCGCAGACACAGACTGTGGGGAGGAATCACACAGACAGAGCTCACCGCAGACACAGACTGTGGGGAGGAATCACACAGACGGAGCTCACCGCAGACACAGACTGTAGGGAGGAATCACACAGACGGAGCTCACCGCAGACACAGACTCTGGGGAGGAATCACACAGACGGAGCTCACCGCAGACACAGACTGTGGGGAGGAATCACACAGACTGTGGGGAGGAATCACACAGACGGAGCTCACCGCAGACACAGACTGTGGGGAGGAATCACACAGACGGAGCTCACCGCAGACACAGACTCTGGGGAGGAATCACACAGACGGAGCTCACCGCAGACACAGACTGTGGGGAGGAATCACACAGACGGAGCTCACCGCAGACACAGACTGTGGGGAGGAATCACCCAGACGGAGCTCACCGCAGACACAGACTGTGGGGAGGAATCACAGACGGAGCTCACCGCAGACACAGACTGTGGGGAGGAATCACCCAGACGGAGCTCACCGCAGACACAGTCTGTGGGGAGGAATCACACAGACGGAGCTCACCGCAGACAGACTGTGGGGAGGAATCACACAGACGGAGCTCACCGCAGACACAGACTATGGGGAGGAATCACACAGACGGAGCTCACCGCAGACACAGTCTGTGGGGAGGAATCACACAGACGGAGCTCACCGCAGACACAGACTGTGGTGAGGAATCACACAGACGGAGCTCACCGCAGACACAGACTGTGGTGAGGAATCACACAGACGGAGCTCACCGCAGACACAGTCTGTGGGGAGGAATCACACAGACGGAGCTCACCGCAGACACAGACTGTGGGGAGGAATCACACAGACGGAGCTCACCGCACAGACTCTGGGGAGGAATCACACAGACGGAGCTCACCGCAGACACAGACTCTGGGGAGGAATCACACAGACGGAGCTCACCGCAGACACATACTGTGGGGAGGAATCACACAGACGGAGCTCACCGCAGACACAGACTGTGGGGAGGAACACAGACGGAGCTCACCGCAGACACAGACTGTGGGGAGGAATCACACAGACGGAGCTCACCGCAGACACAGACTGTGGGGAGGAATCACACAGACGGAGCTCACCGCAGACACAGACTGTGGGGAGGAATCACAGACGGAGCTCACCGCAGACAGACTGTGGGGAGGAATCACACAGACGGAGCTTACCGCAGACACAGACTGTGGGGAGGAATCACACAGACTGTGGGGAGGAATCACACAGGCGGAGCTCACCGCAGACACAGACTGTGGGGAGGAATCACAGACGGAGCTCACCGCAGACACAGACTGTGGGGAGGAATCACACAGACGGAGCTCACCGCAGACACAGACTGTGGGGAGGAATCACATAGACGGAGCTCGCCGCAGACAGACTGTGGGGAGGAATCACACAGACAGAGCTCACCGCAGACACAGACTGTGGGGAGGAATCACCCAGACGGAGCTCACCGCAGACACAGACTGTGGGGAGGAATCACACAGACTGTGGGGAAGAATCACACAGACGGAGCTCACCGCAGACACAGACTGTGGGGAGGAATCACACAGACGGAGCTCGCCGCAGACAGACTGTGGGGAGGAATCACACAGACAGAGCTCACCGCAGACACAGACTGTGGGGAGGAATCACCCAGACGGAGCTCACCGCAGACACAGACTGTGGGGAGGAATCACACAGACTGTGGGGAAGAATCACACAGACGGAGCTCACCGCAGACACAGACTGTGGGGAGGAATCACACAGACGGAGCTCACCGCAGACACAGACTGTGGGGAGGAATCACACAGACGGAGCTCACCGCAGACACAGACTGTGGGGAGGAATCACACAGACGGAGCTCACCGCAGACACAGACTGTGGGGAGGAATCACACAGACTGAGCTCATCGCAGACAGACTAAGGAGGGAATCATGGCTTTGCCGAACTTTTTTATTATTGACTGGCGGATGTGAACAAGGTGCTGGGTGGTGAGAAGAAGGCGAAGAGTGGATTAGGATGGAGGAGGAATCATGTAAGGGGTCTAGTTTGACGGCTATGGTGATGGCAGCGTTGCCAATGGCTCCGAGTAGGTAATCAGGGAGCCCGGTGGTGCGGTCCACGATGAAGATATGGAATCAGCTGAGGCGGCATTTTAGGGTGGAAGGGACGTCAGTGTTAACGCCGCTGTGCGTGATTCATGGGTTTGAGCCGGGGGCATGGATTCTTTTACAGGAGGTGGAGGGAAGTGGCGCTGGCCAAGGTGAGGGATCTGTATTTGGAGGAAGAGTTTGCCAGTCTGGAGGAGCTAAGGGGGGTTGGTGTGGAGCTGCCAAAAGAGAGTGAGTTCAGGTATCTGCAGGTTAGGGACTTTGCGTGAAAGGAATGGAGGGAGTTCCCTAGGTTACCGGGATACACCCTGCTGGAGCGACTGCTGCTTCCGGATGTGGAAGGGGAGGGAAGAATTGGGGATATATACAAATGGCTGGGGGAGCAGGGAGGCGAGGGGGCGGTGAAGATCGAGGGGAAATGGGAAGCGGAATTGGGAGCGGAGATCAAATGGGGAGTATGGAGTGAGGCACTGCGAAGGGTAAACGGGACCTCCTCCTGTGCAAGGATGAGCCTGATACAGTTTAAGGTGGTGCGCAGGGTGCATATGACTCGGGCGAGAATTAGTGGGTTGTTCAGGGGGTAGCAGATGTGTGAGAGGTGTGGGCGGGGCCCAGCGAATCATGCGCGCATATTTTGGGGTTGCAAAAAAATTCGGAAGATTCTGGGCGGGAGCGTTCGCCGTCTCAGCCAGGATAGTGGAGGACCCTTTGGTGGCGATATTCAGCATTTCAGAGAAGCCGGAGCTCATGGAGAGGAGGAAGGCCGATGTCGTGGCCTTCGCCTCTCTGATTGCACAGAGACCAATTTTGCTGGTGTGGCGGTCGGCATCGCCACCGGGGGTAGCGGCTTGGCTGGGTGACCTGTACGACTTCCTGCGGTTAGAGAAGATAAAGTGTGAGTTAAGGGGCTGAGCAGGGGGGGTTTGAGAAAAGGTGGGGGATGTTTGTGACCGTGTTTGAGGAGCTATTCGGGGGAGTGAAAAGGGAAAAATCTGTACAGACTGTACAGTTGATTGTTGGGAAGTATGTTTCCCGGAGTGTTTATTTGCTGCAACCTGTTTTGCTGCAAGATTGTAATACAACACATTTTAAAAAAAGACTATGGGGGAATTACAGACACTGATGCACATTCTCTCACACTTATTCTCTGTCACTCATTCTATATTCTCCCCACTCTCGCACAGTCACTAAAACACGGACATATTCTCTGTCACACTCAATCTATCTCGCTCACACACACCCTCTTTCACACTCAGATTCACAAAGCACGCTCAAAAATCTTCCGCTCACACTTTGGCAAGCGCTGACACACAAATACACTTGCACACATTGACGCACAGTCATATACCCTCGCTCACTTACTCACACACACATTCTCACAATCGCTCGCTCACCCACAGACATTCCCTGTCACTCTCACACAGACTTTCACCCTTTCTCTCACACACGGACACAAATTCTCAGTCTCACACACTCACAGACGCTCATTTGCACACACATTCACACGCACATCGCTCGCTCTCGGATTCACACTTGCACATTCACCCAAAATCGCACACTCACCCAAAATCAAAAAGTCACTCATCCTCACAATCTCATTCACACTTGCAAGCACTATCACACTGACACTAAACACACAAGAGACAGCTTTACAAATATTCATAAACACCCGCGTACGCCCATTCTCACACACCCGCACCCACACAATCACATCCCACACATACGCTCTGGGGGGCTGGAAAGGTGGTTTGTGACGCAGAGCGAGGCCATGGAAGCCATCCATAAAATAGCATTCTCTAAATACAGCAAAATCAGAATCTTGTTTAATCTCAAAGAAGCAACACGATCTTAACAGCAAAGATTGAAACCCCGTTCCAGTCTGGTACAGCCAGGTAGTCTTTTGAAATGATGTGGCTGGCATCTGTATCTGCATCATCACCATGGCCCATGGTATGTGAGGACCATGGCGGCTGCCCTCTGGTTATCCGTGCCCTAGGGTACCCGGCAAACTGAGGCGTTCCTTCATTAGTCCAGAAGCCTCCTCTGAGGCCGCTTGCGCTGCAGACGGCTGGTCGCTGGCAGAGGGGCTGGGGAGCTCCTGTCCACCCTGAGACCATCTCGATGGGAGCCCCCCTGTGTGCCAGGCTGCAGCTCCTCCGGGCTCCCCATGCACGATGGCATCTCCCTGCTTTCCGTCGATGGGGGAGGCGCCTCTCTGGGAGGAGTGTCCAGGTGCACCATGTGCCTCCCATTCGGCTGCAGCGAGCTCACGGCCAAAGCGACGGTCTGCAGGTTGGCACTCACACCCAGCAGGCACTGAGTGTTCTGCTGGATCTGGCTCTCCATGGCGGACGCCAGCCTCTCCATGGCGGAGGCCATGCGCTCGAACGACCGACCAATGACCGAACTCATATCCTGAAGGGACTCCTCCATCATCCGTGCATGTCCGCTTATAGCCTTGGGCAGCTCTGCCAGACTCTCTCCGGCGCGTTGCTGCAACTCCAGCAGACTGAGAGTGGCCGACATCAGGGGGCCCTCATCATAGGCCTGGCCCTCGGAATGGGCCTGTTCTCCAAAGTCCGGCGGGCTCTCGGGGACCTCGTCTTTCACAGCCCCCATCAACTGGACCTGCATCACATGGAGGTGTTCACCGTATTGAGAGTCCGGCACCATTGGCTTTCCCACCGAGGTGATCGTCCCTTCGCTGGTGGAAAGGAAGGGCGAGAGATTTGATGCTGCGTCCTCCGAGGTGTGGGCACTCCCTTCCTCCGAGGAGGCCATAAGAACATCATTGGGGGCTTCTCGATATCCCTCCGCAGCACGTCGACCTGCAGGGGGAGAACACAAGCTATTAGCCTCCTCTGCCCTGAACCCTGACTCCCGGCCACGTGTGTTGCCGACCCTCTCTGCCCAGAGGCGTTGGCAAAAGCTCGAGTCCTCCTCACATTTAATGCTCATCACTCCAGTCTCGGCATCGGAGATGCAAAAGCCGCCCTGATCTCCGGCCAACTCGAGCGCCTGTGCCTCAGCGCTGGTCAGGTTTCGGAAGTACGGCACTTCTGTTCCCATCTTCAACATCTCAATGTTGTTGTAGGCCTTCTTATCCTGAGGGCAGAAAGGGAGAGAGGGTCTCCAGAGCGTGATCGATTGGGCCCGTTATCGCCTGCCCTCCCTCATGCCCGTGATGTCTCTCAGACATCCCCTGTCCTTGGACTTGGGGGACATTAGCACCGAGAGGCAGACGCCGGTCACCCACGTGTAACCGTTGCTGCTGACGGCCCCCCTCCCACCCAAGGCCTGAACATGGTTGCTCCGGGCTTCCGCTCTGCCCTTCTGTCAATAACTGGCGACAATTGGGCCAAGGCCAGGTGGGCAGGCCTCATCTCCGTCTGAAATGAGCGACCCCCTTATTTTTAGACAGTGACCCCCCTCGTTCTAGATTCTTCCACAAGAGGAAACATCCTGACAACATCCACACTCAATACCCTCGCAGGATCGGCAAGGTTTCCTTCAAGTTGCCTCTTGCTCTTTTTTTAAAAAAAAGTTCCAATCAGGGGCAATTTAGCCTGGCCAACCCATCTCCCCTGCACATCTTTGGGTTGTGGGAGTGAAACCCACGCAAATGCGGGGAGAATGTGCAAACTCCACACGGACAGTGACCCGGGGCTGGGATCGAAACTGGGACCTGAGGCAGCCACCATACCTGACAGCAGCCTTTTACGATTCAGGAGATTTGAAGACAGCGGACAGGATTACAATGGTTTGTATCAGGTGGACGTGAAATAAAACTGTTCCCATTCGAGGCAGGGGTTTAGGTTCTTGGGCAAGAGAGATTGAGGGAGGCAGGCAACATGAAGACGAGCAATGAGTAGCAATGACTTGAAAGTCACTGGAAAAAGGAGCGATTCTTTCAAAAGGAAGTTGGAACGTCACATTTTAGAGAGACATGGGGAGCAAGGAGTGGCGTGGGATCGACCACAGTGCCCCGCAGAGAGCTGCCATGGACTTGGACAGGTCAAATAGCCTCACCTACTCTGCTGTATATACTGCAGGGGACGCAAGAGAGAGCAGCTGCCCTTTGGATCGGCCCAAGTTACTGACTCTTCACCCCTCCCACTGTGCAGGCACATTTGCGCACGCTCCCCGCTCTCTTACCCTTGCAGTGCCACACTCCTCGCTCTCTCTTACCCTTGCAGTGCGATACTCCTCGCTCTCACTTACCCTTGCAGTGCCACACTCCTCGCTCTCACTTACCCTTGCAGTGCCACGCTCCTCGCTCTCTCTTACCCTTGCAGTGCGATACTCCTCGCTCTCACTTACCCTTGCAGTGCCACACTCCTCGCTCTCACTTACCCTTGCAGTGCCACACTCCTCGCTCTCACTTACCCTTGCAGTGCCACACTCCTCGCTCTCTCTTACCCTTGCAGTGCCACACTCCTCGCTCTCACTTACACTTGCAGTGCCACTCCTCGCTCTCACTTACCCTTGCAGTGCCACACTCCTCGCTCTCTCTTACCCTTGCAGTGCCACACTTGCTCTCACTGACCCTTGCAGTGCCACACTCCTCGCTCTCTCTTACCCTTGCAGTGCCACGCTCCTCGCTCTCACTTACCCTTGCAGTGCCACGCTCCTCGCTCTCACTTACCCTTGCAGTGCCACAATCCTCGCTCTCTCTTACCCTTGCAGTGCCACACTCCTCGCTCTCACTTACCCTTGCAGTGCCACGCTCCTCGCTCTCACTGACCCTTGCAGTGCCACACTCCTCGCTCTCTCTTACCCTTGCAGTGCCACACTTGCTCTCACTGACCCTTGCAGTGCCACACTCCTCGCTCTCTCTTACCCTTGCAGTGCCACGCTCCTCGCTCTCACTTACCCTTGCAGTGCCACGCTCCTCGCTCTCACTTACCCTTGCAGTGCCACAATCCTCGCTCTCTCTTACCCTTGCAGTGCCACACTCCTCGCTCTCACTTACCCTTGCAGTGCCACGCTCCTCGCTCTCACTGACCCTTGCAGTGCCACACTCCTCGCTCTCTCTTACCCTTGCAGTGCCACAATCCTCGCTCTCACTTACCGTTACAGTGCCACACTCCTCGCTCTCACTTACCCTTGCAGTGCCACACTCCTCGCTCTCTCTTACCCTTGCAGTGCCACACTCCTCGCTCTCTCTTACCCTTGCAGTGCCACGCTCCTTGCTCTCACTTACCCTTGCAGTGCCACACTCCTCGCTCTCACTTACCCTTGCAGTGCCACACTCCTCGCTCTCTCTTACCCTTGCAGTGCCACACTCCTCGCTCTCACTTACCCTTGCAAAGCCACACTCCTCGCTCTCACTTACCCTTGCAGTGCCACACTCCTCGCTCTCTCTTACCCTTGCAGTGCCACACTCCTCGCTCTCTCTTACCCTTGCAGTGCCACACTCCTCGCTCTCACTTACCCTTGCAGTGCCACACTCCTCGCTCTCACTTACCCCTGCAGTGTCACACTCCTCGCTCTCTCTTACCCTTGCAGTGCCACACTCCTCGCTCTCACTTACCCCTGCAGTGTCACACTCCTCGCTCTCACTTACCCTTGCAGTGCCACACTCCTCGCTCTCACTTACCCTTGCAGTGCCACACTCCTCGCTCTCACTTACCCTTGCAGTGCCACACTCCTCGCTCTCTCTTACCCTTGCAGTGCCACACTCCTCGCTCTCACTTCCCCTTGCAGTGCCACACTCCTCGCTCTCTCTTACCCTTGCAGTGCCACGCTCCTCGCTCTCACTGACCCTTGCAGTGCCACACTCCTCGCTCTCACTCACCCTTGCAGTGCCACACTCCTCGCTCTCACTTCCCCTTGCAGTGCCACACTCCTCGCTCTCTCTTACCCTTGCAGTGCCACACTCCTCGCTCTCACTTACCCTTGCAGTGCCACACTCCTCGCTCTCACTTACCCTTGCAGTGCCACACTCCTCGCTCTCACTTACCCTTGCAGTGCCACACTCCTCGCTCTCACTTACCCTTGCAGTGCCACACTCCTCGCTCTCTCTTACCCTTGCAGTGCCACGCTCCTCGCTCTCACTGACCCTTGCAGTGCCACACTCCTCGCTCTCACTCACCCTTGCAGTGCCACACTCCTCGCTCTCACTTCCCCTTGCAGTGCCACACTCCTCGCTCTCTCTTACCCTTGCAGTGCCACACTCCTCGCTCTCACTTACCCTTGCAGTGTCACACTCCTCGCTCTCTCTTACCCTTGCAGTGCTACACTCCTCGCTCTCACTTACCCTTGCAGTGCCACACTCCTCGCTCTCACTTACCCTTGCAGTGCCACACTCCTCGCTCTCACTGACCCTTGCAGTGCCACACTCCTCGCACTCACTTACCCTTGCAGTGCCACACTCCTCGCTCTCACTTACCCTTGCAGTGTCACACTCCTCGCTCTCTCTTACCCTTGCAGTGCCACACTCCTTGCTCTCACTTACCCTTGCAGTGCCACACTCCTCGCTCTCACCCTTGCAGTGCCACACTCCTCGCTCTCTCTTACCCTTGCAGTGCCACACTCCTCGCTCTCACTTACCCTTGCAGTGTCACACTCCTCGCTCTCTCTTACCCTTGCAGTGCCACACTCCTTGCTCTCACTTACCCTTGCAGTGCCACACTCCTCGCTCTCACCCTTGCAGTGCCACACTCCTCGCTCTCTCTTACCCTTGCAGTGCCACACTCCTCGCTCTCACTTACCCTTGCAGTGCCACACTCCTCGCTCTCACTTACCCTTGCAGTGCCACAGTCCTCGCTCTCTCTTACCCTTGCAGTGCCACACTCCTCGCTCTCACTTCCCCTTGCAGTGCCACACTCCTCGCTCTCTCTTACCCTTGCAGTGCCACGCTCCTCGCTCTCACTGACCCTTGCAGTGCCACACTCCTCGCTCTCACTTACCCTTGCAGTGCCACACTCGCTCTCTCTTACCCTTGCAGTGCCACGCTCCTCGCTCTCATTTACCCTTGCAGTGCCACACTCCTCGCTCTCTCTTACCCTTGCAGTGCCACACTCCTCGCTCTCACTTACCCTTGCAGTGCCACACTCCTCGCTCTCACTTACCCTTGCAGTGCCACACTCCTCGCTCTCACTTACCCTTGCAGTGCCACACTCCTCGCTCTCTCTTACCCTTGCAGTGCCACACTCCTTGCTCTCACTTACCCTTGCAGTGCCACACTCCTCGCTCTCACCCTTGCAGTGCCACACTCCTCGCTCTCTCTTACCCTTGCAGTGCCACACTCCTCGCTCTCACTTACCCTTGCAGTGCCACACTCCTCGCTCTCACTTACCCTTGCAGTGCCACAGTCCTCGCTCTCTCTTACCCTTGCAGTGCCACACTCCTCGCTCTCTCTTACCCTTGCAGTGCCACACTCCTCGCTCTCACTTACCCTTGCAGTGCCACACTCCTCGCTCTCACTTACCCTTGCAGTGCCACACTCCTCGCTCTCACTTACCCTTGCAGTGCCACACTCCTCGCTCTCACTTATCCTTGCAGTGCCACACTCCTCGCTCTCTCTTACCCTTGCAGTGCCACACTCCTCGCTCTCTCTTACCCTTGCAGTGCCACACTCCTCGCTCTCACTTACCCTTGCAGTGCCACAGTCCTCGCTCTCTCTTACCCTTGCAGTGCCACACTCCTCGCTCTCTCTTACCCTTGCAGTGCCACACTCCTCGCTCTCTCTTACCCTTGCAGTGCTACACTCCTCGCTCTCACTTCCCCTTGCAGTGCCACACTCCTCGCTCTCTCTTACCCTTGCAGTGCCACACTCCTCGCTCTCACTTACCCTTGCAGTGCCACAGTCCTCGCTCTCTCTTACCCTTGCAGTGCCACACTCCTCGCTCTCTCTTACCCTTGCAGTGCCACACTCCTCGCTCTCTTACCCTTGCAGTGCCACACTCCTCGCTCTCTCTTACCCTTGCAGTGCCACACTCCTCGCTCTCACTTACCCTTGCAGTGCCACAGTCCTCGCTCTCTCTTACCCTTGCAGTGCCACACTCCTCGCTCTCTCTTACCCTTGCAGTGCCACACTCCTCGCTCTCTTACCCTTGCAGTGCCACGCTCCTCGCTCTCACTTATCCTTGCAGTGCCACACTCCTCGCTCTCTCTTACCCTTGCAGTGCCACACTCCTCGCTCTCACTTCCCCTTGCAGTGCCACACTCCTCGCTCTCTCTTACCCTTGCAGTGCCACGCTCCTCGCTCTCACTGACCCTTGCAGTGCCACACTCATCGCTCTCACACTTGCAGTGTCACACTCCTCGCTCTCTCTTACCCTTGCAGTGCCACTCCTCGCTCTCACTTACCCTTGCAGTGCCACACTCCTCGCTCTCACTTACCCTTGCAGTGCCACACTCCTCGCTCTCACCCTTGCAGTGTCACACTCCTCGCTCTCTCTTACCCTTGCAGTGCCTCGCTCCTCGCTCTCATCCTTGCAGTGCCACACTCCTCGCTCTCACCCTTGCAGTGCCACACTCCTCGCCCTCTCTTACCCTTGCAGTGCCACACTCCTCGCTCTCAGTGACCCTTGCTGTGCCACACTCCTCGCTCTCTCTTACCCTTGCAGTGCCACGCTCCTCGCTCTCATCCTTGCAGTGCCACACTCCTCGCTCTCAGTGACCCTTGCTGTGCCACACTCCTCGCTCTCACTTACCCTTGCAGTGCCACGCTCCTCGCTCTCATCCTTGCAGTGCCACACTCCTCGCTCTCACTTACCCTTGCAGTGCCACGCTCCTCGCTCTCATCCTTGCAGTGCCACACTCCTCGCTCTCACTGACCCTTGCAGTGCCACACTCCTCGCTCTCACTTACCCTTGCAGTGCCACGCTCCTCGCTCTCACCCTTGCAGTGCCACACTCCTCGATCTCACTTACACTTGCAGTGCCACACTCCTCGCTCTCACTTACCCTTGCAGTGCCACACTCCTCACTCTCACTTACCCTTGCAGTGCCACGCTCCTTGCTCTCACTTACCCTTGCAATGCCACACTCCTCGCTCTCACCCTTGCAGTGCCACACTCCTCGTTCTCACTTACCTTTGCAGTGCCACGCTCCTTGCTCTCACTTACCCTTGCAATGCCACACTCCTCGCTCTCACTTAACCTTGCAGTGCCACACTCCTCGCTCTCACTTACCCTTGCAGTGTCACACTCCTCGCTCTCTCTTACCCTTGCAGTGCCACGCTCCTCGCTCTCATCCTTGCAGTGTCACACTCCTCGCTCTCACTTACCCTTGCAGTGCCACACTCCTCGCTCTCACTGACCCTTGCAGTGCCACACTCCTCGCTCTCACTTACCCTTGCAGTGCCACGCTCCTCGCTCTCACCCTTGCAGTGCCACACTCCTCGATCTCACTTACACTTGCAGTGCCACACTCCTCGCTCTCACTTACCCTTGCAGTGCCACACTCCTCACTCTCACTTACCCTTGCAGTGCCACGCTCCTTGCTCTCACTTACCCTTGCAATGCCACACTCCTCGCTCTCACCCTTGCAGTGCCACACTCCTCGCTCTCACTTACCCTTGCAGTGCCACGCTCCTCGCTCTCACTTACCCTTGCAGTGCCACACTCCTCGCTCTCACTTACCCTTGCAGTGCCACACTCCTCGCTCTCACTTACCCTTGCAGTGCCACACTCCTCGTTCTCACTCACACTTGCAGTGCCACACTCCTCGCTCTCACTTACCCTTGCAGTGCCACACTCCTCGCTCTCACTTACCCTTGCAGTGCCACACTCCTCGCTCTCACCCTTGCAGTGCCACACTCCTCGCTCTCACTTACCCTTGCAGTGCCACGCTCCTCGCTCTCACTTACCCTTGCAGTGCCACACTCCTCGCTCTCACTTACACTTGCAGTGCCACACTCCTCGCTCTCACTTAGCCTTGCAGTGCCACACTCCTCGCTCTCACTTACCCTTGCAGTGCCACACTCCTCGCTCTCACTTACACTTGCAGTGCCACACTCCTCGCTCTCACTTACCCTTGCAGTGCCACACTCCTCGCTCTCTCTTACCCTTGCAGTGCCACACTCCTCGCTCTCACTTACACTTGCAGTGCCACGCTCCTCGCTCTCACTTACCCTTGCAGTGCCACACTCCTCGCTCTCACTTACCCTTGCAGTGCCACACTCCTCGCTCTCACTTACCTTTGCAGTGCCACGCTCCTCTCTCTCACTTACCCTTGCAGTGCCACACTCCTCGCTCTCACTTACCCTTGCAGTGCCACACTCCTCGCTCTCACTTACCCTTGCAGTGCCACACTCCTCGCTCTCTCTTACCCTTGCAGTGCCACACTCCTCGCTCTCACTTACCCTTGCAGTGCCACACTCCTCGCTCTCACTTACCCTTGCAGTGCCACACTCCTCGCTCTCACTGACCCTTGCAGTGTCACACTCCTCGCTCTCTCTTACCCTTGCAGTGCCACACTCCTCGCTCTCACTTACCCTTGCAGTGTCACACTCCTCGCTCTCTCTTACCTTTGCAGTGCCACACTCCTCGCTCTCACTGACCCTTGCAGTGCCACACTCCTCGCTCTCTTACCCTTGGAGTGCCACACTCCTCGCTCTCACTCACCCTTGCAGTGCCACACTCCTCGCTCTCTTACCCTTGCAGTGCCACACTCCTCGAGTTCACTTACCCTTGCAGTGCCACACTCCTCGCTCTCACTTACCCTTGCAGTGCCACACTCCTCGCTCTCACTGACCCTTGCAGTGCCACGCTCCTCGCTCTCACCCTTGCAGTGCCACGCTCCTCGCTCTCACCCTTGCAGTGCCACGCTCCTCGCTCTCACTTACCCTAGCAGTGCCACGCTCCTCGCTCTCACTGACCCTTGCAGTGCCACACTCCACGCTCTCTCTTACCCTTGCAGTGCCACACTCCTCGCTCTCTCTTACCCTTGCAGTGCCACACTCCTTGCTCTCACTTACCCTTGCAGTGCCACACTCCTCGCTCTCTCTTACCCTTGCAGTGCCACACTCCTCGCATTCACTGACCCTTGCAGTGCCACACTCCTCGCTCTCACTTACCCTTGCAGTGCCACACTCCTCGCTCTCTTACCCTTGCAGTGCCACACTCCTCGCTATCACTCACCCTTGCAGTGCCACACTCCTCGCTCTCACTTACCCTTGCAGTGCCACGCTCCTCGCTCTCACCCTTGCAGTGCCACACTCCTCGCTCTCTTACCCTTGCAGTGCCACACTCCTCGCTATCACTCACCCTTGCAGTGCCACACTCCTCGCTCTCACTTACCCTTGCAGTGCCACACTCGCTCTCTCTTACCCTTGCAGTGCCACACTCCTCGCTCTCACTTACCCTTGCAGTGCCACACTCGCTCTCTCTTACCCTTGCAGTGCCACAATCCTCGCTCTCACTTACCCTTACAGTGCCACACTCCTCGCTCTCACTTACCCTTGCAGTGCCACACTCCACGCTCTCTCTTACCCTTGCAGTGCCACACTCCTCGCTCTCTCTTACCCTTGCAGTGCCACACTCCTTGCTCTCACTTACCCTTGCAGTGCCACACTCCTCGCTCTCACTTACCCTTGCAGTGCCACACTCCTCGCTCTCTCTTACCCTTGAAGTGCCACACTCCTCGCTCTCACTTACCCTTGCAGTGCCACACTCCTCGCTCTCACTTACCCTTGCAGTGCCACACTCCTCGCTCTCTATTACCCTTGCAGTGCCACACTCCTCGCTCTCTCTTAGCCTTGCAGTGCCACACTCCTCGCTCTCACTTACCCTTGCAGTGCCACACTCCTCGCTCTCACTTACCCTTGCAGTGCCACACTCCTCGCTCTCACTTACCCTTGCAGTGCCACACTCCTCGCTCTCACTTACCCTTGCAGTGCCACACTCCTCGCTCTCTCTTACCCTTGCAGTGCCACACTCCTCGCTCTCACTTCCCCTTGCAGTGCCACACTCCTCGCTCTCTCTTACCCTTGCAGTGCCACGCTCCTCGCTCTCACTGACCCTTGCAGTGCCACACTCCTCGCTCTCACTTACCCTTGCAGTGCCACACTCGCTCTCTCTTACTCTTGCAGTGCCACAATCCTCGCTCTCACTTACCCTTACAGTGCCACACTCCTCGCTCTCACTTACCCTTGCAGTGCCACACTCCACGCTCTCTCTTACCCTTGCAGTGCCACACTCCTCGCTCTCACTTCCCCTTGCAGTGCCACACTCCTCGCTCTCTCTTACCCTTGCAGTGCCACACTCCTCGCTCTCACTTACCCTTGCAGTGCCACACTCCTCGCTCTCACTTACCCTCGCAGTGCCACACTCCTCGCTCTCACTCACCCTTGCAGTGCCACACTCCTCGCTCTCACTTACCCTTGCAGTGCCACACTCCTCGCTCTCTCTTACCCTTGCAGTGCCACACTTCTCGCTCTCACTTACCCTTGCAGTGCCACACTCCTCGCTCTCTCTTACCCTTGCAGTGCCACTCTCCTCGCTCTCTCTTACCCTTGCAATGCCACACTCCTTGCTCTCACTTACCCTTGCAGTGCCACACTCCTCGCTCTCTCTTACCCTTGCAGTGCCACACTCCTCGCTCTCACTTACCCTTGCAGTGCCACACTCCTCGCTCTCACTTACCCTTGCAGTGCCACACTCTTCGCTCTCTCTTACCCTTGCAGTGCCACACTCCTCGCTCTCACTTACCCTTGCAGTGCCACACTCCTCGCTCTCTCTTACCCTTGCAGTGCCACACTCCTCGCTCTCTCTTACCCTTGCAGTGCCATACTCCTCGCTCTCACTTACCCTTGCAGTGCCACACTCCTCGCTCTCACTTACCCTTGCAGTGCCATACTCCTCGCTCTCACTTACCCTTGCAGTGCCACACTCCTCGCTCTCACTTACCCTTGCAGTGCCACACTCCTCGCTCTCACTTACCCTTGCAGTGCCACACTCCTCGCTCTCACTTACCCTTGCAGTGCCACACTCCTCGCTCTCTCTTACCCTTGCAGTGCCACACTCCTCGTTCTCACTTCCCCTTGCAGTGCCACACTCCTCGCTCTCTCTTACCCTTGCAGTGCCACGCTCCTCGCTCTCACTGACCCTTGCAGTGCCACACTCCTCGCTCTCACACTTGCAGTGTCACACTCCTCGCTCTCTCTTACCCTTGCAGTGCCACACTCCTTGCTCTCAATTACCCTTGCAGTGCCACACTCCTCGCTCTCACTTACCCTTGCAGTGCCACACTCCTCGCTCTCACTTACACTTGCAGTGCCACACTCCTCGCTCTCACTTACCCTTGCAGTGCCACACTCCTCGCTCTCACTTACCGGTTCAGTGCCACACTCCTCGCTCTCACTTACCCTTGCAGTGCCACACTCCTCGCTCTCACTTACCCTTGCAGTGCCACACTCCTCGCTCTCACACTCGCAGTGCCACACTCCTCGCTCTCACTTACCCTTGCAGTGCCACACTCCTCGCTCTCACACTCGCAGTGCCACACTCCTCGATCTCACTGACCCTTGCAGTGCCACACTCCTCGCTCTCACTTACCCTTGCAGTGCCACACTCCTCGCTCTCACACTCGCAGTGCCACACTCCTCGCTCTCACTGACCCTTGCAGTGCCACACTCCTCGCTCTCACTTACCCTTGCAGTGCCACACTCCTCGCTCTCACACTCGCAGTGCCACACTCCTCGCTCACACTTACCCTTGCAGTGCCACACTCCTCGCTCTCACTTACCCTTGCAGTGCCACACTCCTCGCTCTCACACTCGCAGTGCCACACTCCTCGCTCTCACTTACAATTGCAGTGCCACGCTCCTCGCTCTCACTTACCCTTGCAGTGCCACACTCCTCGCTCTCACAGTCGCAGTGCCACACTCCTCGCTCTCACTTACCATTGCAGTGCCACGCTCCTCGCTCTCACTTACCCTTGCAGTGCCACACTCCTCGCACTCTATTACCCTTGCAGTGCCACACTCCTCGCTCTCACTTACCCTTGCAGTGCCACACTCCTTGCTCTCTCTTACCCTTGCAGTGCCACACTCCTCGCTCTCACTTACCCTTGCAGTGCCACACTCCTCGCTCTCACTTACCCTTGCAGTGCCACACTCCTCGCTCTCACTTACCCTTGCAGTGCCACACTCCTTGCTCTCTCTTACCCTTGCAGTGCCACACTCCTCGCTCTCACTTACCCTTGCAGTGCCACACTCCTCGCTCTCACCCTTGCAGTGCAACACTCCTCGCTCTCACTCACCCTTGCAGTGCCACACTCCTCGCTCTCACTTACCCTTGCAGTGCCACACTCCTCGCTCTCACTTACCCTTGCAGTGCCACACTCCTCGCTCTCACTCACCCTTGCAGTGCCACGCTCCTCGCTCTCACCCTTGCAGTGCCACGCTCCTCGCTCTCACTTACCCTTGCAGTGCCACACTCCTCGCTCTCACTTACCCTTGCAGTGCCACACTCCTCGCTCTCACCCTTGCAGTGCCACACTCCTCGCTCTCACCCTTGCAGTGCCACACTCCTCGCTCTCACACTTGCAGTGCCACACTCCTCGCTCTCACTTACCCTTGCAGTGACACACTCCTCGCTCTCTCTTACCCTTGCAGTGCCACACTCCTCGCTCTCACTTACCCTTGCAGTGCCACACTCCTCGCTCTCACTTACCTTTGCAGTGCCACGCTCCTCTCTCTCACTTACCCTTGCAGTGCCACACTCCTCGCTCTCACTTACCCTTGCAGTGCCACACTCCTCGCTCTCACTTACCCTTGCAGTGCCACACTCCTCGCTCTCACTTACCCTTGCAGTGCCACGCTCCTCGCTCTCACTTACCCTTGCAGTGCCACACTCCTCGCTCTCACTTACCTTTGCAGTGCCACACTCCTCGCTCTCACTTACCCTTGCAGAGCCACACTACTCGCTCTCACTTACCCTTGCAGTGCCACACTCCTCGCTCTCACTTACCCTTGCAGTGCCACACTCCTCGCTCTCACTTACCCTTGCAGTTGCACACTCCTCGTTCTCACTCACACTTGCAGTGCCACACTCCTCGCTCTCTCTTACCCTTGCAGTGCCACACTCCTCGCTCTCTCTTACCCTTGCAGTGCCACACTCCTCGCTCTCTCTTACCCTTGCAGTGCCACACTCCTCGCTCTCACTGACCCTTGCAGTGCAACACTCCTCGCTCTCAATTACGCTTGCAGTGCCACACTCCTCGCTCTCACTGACCCTTGCAGTGCCACACTCCTCGCTCTCTCTTACCCTTGCAGTGCCACACTTGCTCTCACTTACCCTTGCAGTGCCACACTCCTCGCTCTCACTTACACTTGCAGTGCCACACTCCTCGCTCTCTCTTACCCTTGCAGTGCCACACTTGCTCTCTCTTACCCTTGCAGTGCCACACTCCTCGCTCTCTCTTACCCTTGCAGTGCCACACTCCTCGCTCTCACTGACCCTTGCAGTGCAACACTCCTCGCTCTCACTTACCCTTGCAGTGCCACACTCGCTCTCTCTTACGCTTGCAGTGCCACACTCCTCGCTCTCACTTACCCTTGCAGTGCCACACTCGCTCTCACTTACGCTTGCAGTGCCACACTCCTCGCTCTCACTTACCCTTGCAGTGCCACACTCGCTCTCACTTACACTTGCAGTGCCACACTCCTCGCTCTCTCTTACCCTTGCAGTGCCACACTCGCTCTCACTTACGCTTGCAGTGCCACACTCCTCGCTCTCACTGACCCTTGCAGTGCCACACTCCTCGCTCTCTCTTACCCTTGCAGTGCCACACTTGCTCTCACTTACCCTTGCAGTGCCACACTCCTCGCTCTCACTTACCCTTGCAGTGCCACACTCCTCGCTCTCTCTTACCCTTGCAGTGCCACACTCCTTGCTCTCACTTACCCTTGCAGTGCCACGCTCCTCGCTATCACTCACCCTTGCAGTGCCACACTCCTCGCTCTCACTTACTCTTGCAGTGTCACACTCCTCGCTCTCTCTTACCCTTGCAGTGCCACACTCCTCGCTCTCTTACCCTTGCAGTGCCACACTCCTCGCTCTCACTTACCCTTGCAGTGTCACACTCCTCGCTCTCTCTTACCCTTGCAGTGCCACACTCCTCGCTCTCACTCACACTTGCAGTGCCACGCTCCTCGCTCTCACTTACCCTTGCAGTGCCACACTCCTCGCTCTCACTCACACTTGCAGTGCCACACTCCTCGAGTTCACTTACCCTTGCAGTGCCACACTCCTCGCTCTCACTTACCCTTGCAGTGCCACACTCCTCGCTCTCACTGACCCTTGCAGTGCCACGCTCCTCGCTCTCACCCTTGCAGTGCCACGCTCCTCGCTCTCACCCTTGCAGTGCCACACTCCTCGCTCTCACTTACCCTCGCAGTGCCACGCTCCTCGCTCTCACTGACCCTTGCAGTGCCACACTCCACGCTCTCTCTTACCCTTGCAGTGCCACACTCCTCGCTCTCTCTTACCCTTGCAGTGCCACACTCCTTGCTCTCACTTACCCTTGCAGTGCCACACTCCTCGCTCTCTCTTACCCTTGCAGTGCCACACTCCTCGCATTCACTGACCCTTGCAGTGCCACACTCCTCGCTCTCACTTACCCTTGCAGTGCCACACTCCTCGCTCTCTTACCCTTGCAGTGCCACACTCCTCGCTATCACTCACCCTTGCAGTGCCACACTCCTCGCTCTCACTTACCCTTGCAGTGCCACACTCCTCGCTCTCTTACCCTTGCAGTGCCACACTCCTCGCTATCACTCACCCTTGCAGTGCCACACTCCTCGCTCTCACTTACCCTTGCAGTGCCACACTCGCTCTCTCTTACCCTTGCAGTGCCACACTCCTCGCTCTCACTTACCCTTGCAGTGCCACACTCGCTCTCTCTTACCCTTGCAGTGCCACAATCCTCGCTCTCACTTACCCTTACAGTGCCACACTCCTCGATCTCACTTACCCTTGCAGTGCCACACTCCACGCTCTCTCTTACCCTTGCAGTGCCACACTCCTCGCTCTCTCTTACCCTTGCAGTGCCACACTCCTTGCTCTCACTTACCCTTGCAGTGCCACACTCCTCGCTCTCACTTACCCTTGCAGTGCCACACTCCTCGCTCTCTCTTACCCTTGAAGTGCCACACTCCTCGCTCTCACTTACCCTTGCAGTGCCACACTCCTCGCTCTCACTTACCCTTGCAGTGCCACACTCCTCGCTCTCTATTACCCTTGCAGTGCCACACTCCTCGCTCTCTCTTACCCTTGCAGTGCCACACTCCTCGCTCTCACTTACCCTTGCAGTGCCACACTCCTCGCTCTCACTTACCCTTGCAGTGCCACACTCCTCGCTCTCACTTACCCTTGCAGTGCCACACTCCTCGCTCTCACTTACCCTTGCAGTGCCACACTCCTCGCTCTCTCTTACCCTTGCAGTGCCACACTCCTCGCTCTCACTTCCCCTTGCAGTGCCACACTCCTCGCTCTCTCTTACCCTTGCAGTGCCACGCTCCTCGCTCTCACTGACCCTTGCAGTGCCACACTCCTCGCTCTCACTTACCCTTGCAGTGCCACACTCGCTCTCTCTTACCCTTGCAGTGCCACAATCCTCGCTCTCACTTACCCTTACAGTGCCACACTCCTCGCTCTCACTTACCCTTGCAGTGCCACACTCCACGCTCTCTCTTACCCTTGCAGTGCCACACTCCTCGCTCTCACTTCCCCTTGCAGTGCCACACTCCTCGCTCTCTCTTACCCTTGCAGTGCCACACTCCTCGCTCTCACTTACCCTTGCAGTGCCACACTCCTCGCTCTCACTTACCCTCGCAGTGCCACACTCCTCGCTCTCACTCACCCTTGCAGTGCCACACTCCTCGCTCTCACTTACCCTTGCAGTGCCACACTCCTCGCTCTCTCTTACCCTTGCAGTGCCACACTCCTCGCTCTCACTTACCCTTGCAGTGCCACACTCCTCGCTCTCTCTTACCCTTGCAGTGCCACACTCCTCGCTCTCTCTTACCCTTGCAATGCCACACTCCTTGCTCTCACTTACCCTTGCAGTGCCACACTCCTCGCTCTCACTTACCCTTGCAGTGCCACACTCCTCGCTCTCTCTTACCCTTGCAGTGCCACACTCCTCGTTCTCACTTACCCTTGCAGTGCCACACTCCTTGCTCTCACTTACCCTTGCAGTGCCACACTCTTCGCTCTCTCTTACCCTTGCAGTGCCACACTCCTCGCTCTCACTTACCCTTGCAGTGCCACACTCCTCGCTCTCTCTTACCCTTGCAGTGCCATACTCCTCGCTCTCACTTACCCTTGCAGTGCCACACTCCTCGCTCTCACTTACCCTTGCAGTGCCACACTCCTCGCTCTCACTTACCCTTGCAGTGCCACACTCCTCGCTCTCTCTTACCCTTGCAGTGCCACGCTCCTCGCTCTCACTGACCCTTGCAGTGTCACACTCCTCGCTCTCTCTCACCCTTGCAGTGTCACACTCCTCGCTCTCTCTTACCCTTGCAGTGCCACACTCCTCGCTATCACTTACCCTTGCAGTGCCACACTCCTCGCTATCACTTACACTTGCAGTGCCACACTCCTCGCTCTCACTTACCCTTGCAGTGCCACACTCCTCGCTCTCACTTACCCTTGCAGTGCCACACACCTCGCTCTCACTTACCCTTGCAGTGCCACACTCCTCGCTCTCACTTACACTTGCAGTGCCACACTCCTCGCTCTCACTTACCCTTGCAGTGCCACACTCCTCGCTCTCACTTACCGGTTCAGTGCCACACTCCTCGCTCTCACTTACCCTTGCAGTGCCACACTCCTCGCTCTCACTTACCCTTGCAGTGCCACACTCCTCGCTCTCACACTCGCAGTGCCACACTCCTCGCTCTCACTTACCCTTGCAGTGCCACACTCCTCGCTCTCACACTCGCAGTGCCACACTCCTCGCTCTCACTGACCCTTGCAGTGCCACACTCCTCGCTCTCACTTACCCTTGCAGTGCCACACTCCTCGCTCTCACTTACCCTTGCAGTGCCACACTCCTCGCTCACACTTACCCTTGCAGTGCCACACTCCTCGCTCTCACTTACCCTTGCAGTGCCACACTCCTCGCTCTCACACTCGCAGTGCCACACTCCTCGCTCTCACTTACAATTGCAGTGCCACGCTCCTCGCTCTCACTTACCCTTGCAGTGCCACACTCCTCGCTCTCACAGTCGCAGTGCCACACTCCTCGCTCTCACTTACCATTGCAGTGCCACGCTCCTCGCTTTCACTTACCCTTGCAGTGCCACACTCCTCGCACTCTATTACCCTTGCAGTGCCACACTCCTCGCTCTCACTTACCCTTGCAGTGCCACACTCCTCGCTCTCTCTTACCCTTGCAGTGCCACACTCCTCGCTCTCACTTACCCTTGCAGTGCCACACTCCTCGCTCTCACTCACCCTTGCAGTGCAACACTCCTCGCTCTCACTCACCCTTGCAGTGCCACACTCCTCGCTCTCACTTACCCTTGCAGTGCCACACTCCTCGCTCTCACTTACCCTTGCAGTGCCACACACCTCGCTCTCTCTTACCCTTGCAGTGCCACGCTCCTCGCTCTCACCCTTGCAGTGCCACGCTCCTCGCTCTCACTTACCCTTGCAGTGCCACACTCCTCGCTCTCACTTACCCTTGCAGTGCCACACTCCTCGCTCTCACCCTTGCAGTGCCACAATCCTCGCTCTCACCCTTGCAGTGCCACACTCCTCGCTCTCACACTTGCAGTGCCACACTCCTCGCTCTCTCTTACCCTTGCAGTGACACACTCCTCGCTCTCACTTACCCTTGCAGTGCCACACTCGCTCTCACTTACCCTTGCAGTGCCACACTCCTCGCTCTCACTTACCCTTGCAGTGCCACACTCCTCGCTCTCTTACCCTTGCAGTGCCACACTCCTCGCTCTCACTCACCCTTGCAGTGCCACACTTCTCGCTCTCACTCACCCTTGCAGTGCCACGCCCCTCGCTCTCACCCTTGCAGTGCCACACTCCTTGCTCTCACTTACCCTTGCAGCGTCACACTCCTCGCTCTCACTTACCCTTGCAGTGCCACACTCCTCGCTCTCACACTCGCAGTGCCACACTCCTCGCTCTCACTGACCCTTGCAGTGCCACACTCCTCGCTCTCACTTACCCTTGCAGTGCCATACTCCTCGCTCTCACACTCGCAGTGCCACACTCCTCGCTCTCACTGACCCTTGCAGTGCCACACTCCTCGCTCTCACTTACCCTTGCAGTGCCACACTCCTCGCTCTCACACTCGCAGTGCCACACTCCTCGCTCACACTTACCCTTGCAGTGCCACACTCCTCGCTCTCACTTACCCTTGCAGTGCCACACTCCTCGCTCTCACACTCGCAGTGCCACACTCCTCGCTCTCACTTACAATTGCAGTGCCACGCTCCTCGCTCTCACTTACCCTTGCAGTGCCACACTCCTCGCTCTCACAGTCGCAGTGCCACACTCCTCGCTCTCACTTACCATTGCAGTGCCACGCTCCTCGCTCTCACTTACCCTTGCAGTGCCACACTCCTCGCACTCTATTACCCTTGCAGTGCCACACTCCTCGCTCTCACTTACCCTTGCAGTGCCACACTCCTTGCTCTCTCTTACCCTTGCAGTGCCACACTCCTCGCTCTCACTTACCCTTGCAGTGCCACCCTCCTTGCTCTCACTTACCCTTGCAGTGCCACACTCCTCGCTCTCACTTACCCTTGCAGTGCCACACTCCTTGCTCTCTCTTACCCTTGCAGTGCCACACTCCTCGCTCTCACTTACCCTTGCAGTGCCACACTCCTCGCTCTCACCCTTGCAGTGCAACACTCCTCGCTCTCACTCACCCTTGCAGTGCCACACTCCTCGCTCTCACTTACCCTTGCAGTGCCACACTCCTCGCTCTCACTTACCCTTGCAGTGCCACACTCCTCGCTCTCACTCACCCTTGCAGTGCCACGCTCCTCGCTCTCACGCTTGCAGTGCCACGCTCCTCGCTCTCACTTACCCTTGCAGTGCCACACTCCTCGCTCTCACTTACCCTTGCAGTGCCACACTCCTCGCTCTCACCCTTGCAGTGCCACACTCCTCGCTCTCACCCTTGCAGTGCCACACTCCTCGCTCTCACACTTGCAGTGCCACACTCCTCGCTCTCTCTTACCCTTGCAGTGCCACACTCCTCGCTCTCACTTACCCTTGCAGTGCCACACTCCTCGCTCTCACTTACCTTTGCAGTGCCACGCTCCTCTCTCTCACTTACCCTTGCAGTGCCACACTCCTCGCTCTCACTTACCCTTGCAGTGCCACACTCCTCGCTCTCACTTACCCTTGCAGTGCCACACTCCTCGCTCTCACTTACCCTTGCAGTGCCACGCTCCTCGCTCTCACTTACCCTTGCAGTGCCACACTCCTCGCTCTCACTTACCTTTGCAGTGCCACACTCCTCGCTCTCACTTACCCTTGCAGAGCCACACTACTCGCTCTCACTTACCCTTGCAGTGCCACACTCCTCGCTCTCACTTACCCTTGCAGTGCCACACTCCTCGCTCTCACTTACCCTTGCAGTTGCACACTCCTCGTTCTCACTCACACTTGCAGTGCCACACTCCTCGCTCTCTCTTACCCTTGCAGTGCCACACTCCTCGCTCTCTCTTACCCTTGCAGTGCCACACTCCTCGCTCTCTCTTACCCTTGCAGTGCCACACTCCTCGCTCTCACTGACCCTTGCAGTGCAACACTCCTCGCTCTCACTTACGCTTGCAGTGCCACACTCCTCGCTCTCACTGACCCTTGCAGTGCCACACTCCTCGCTCTCTCTTACCCTTGCAGTGCCACACTTGCTCTCACTTACCCTTGCAGTGCAACACTCCTCGCTCTCACTTACCCTTGCAGTGCCACACTCGCTCTCTCTTACGCTTGCAGTGCCACACTCCTCGCTCTCACTTACCCTTGCAGTGCCACACTCGCTCTCACTTACGCTTGCAGTGCCACACTCCTCGCTCTCACTTACCCTTGCAGTGCCACACTCGCTCTCACTTACACTTGCAGTGCCACACTCCTCGCTCTCTCTTACCCTTGCAGTGCCACACTCGCTCTCACTTACGCTTGCAGTGCCACACTCCTCGCTCTCACTGACCCTTGCAGTGCCACACTCCTCGCTCTCTCTTACCCTTGCAGTGCCACACTTGCTCTCACTTACCCTTGCAGTGCCACACTCCTCGCTCTCACTTACCCTTGCAGTGCCACACTCCTCGCTCTCTCTTACCCTTGCAGTGCCACACTCCTCGCTCTCACTTACCCTTGCAGTGCCACACTCCTTGCTCTCACTTACCCTTGCAGTGCCACGCTCCTCGCTATCACTCACCCTTGCAGTGCCACGCTCCTCGCTCTCACTTACCCTTGCAGTGCCACACTCCTCGCTCTCACTTACCCTTGCAGTGTCACACTCCTCGCTCTCTCTTACCCTTGCAGTGCCACACTCCTCGCTCTCTTACCCTTGCAGTGCCACACTCCTCGCTCTCACTTACCCTTGCAGTGTCACACTCCTCGCTCTCTCTTACCCTTGCAGTGCCACACTCCTCGCTCTCACTCACACTTGCAGTGCCACGCTCCTCGCTCTCACTTACCCTTGCAGTGCCACACTCCTCGCTCTCACTCACACTTGCAGTGCCACACTCCTCGAGTTCACTTACCCTTGCAGTGCCACACTCCTCGCTCTCACTTACCCTTGCAGTGCCACACTCCTCGCTCTCACCCTTGCAGTGCCACACTCCTCGCTCTCACTTACGCTTGCAGTGCCACACTCCTCGCTCTCACTGACCCTTGCAGTGCCACGCTCCTCGCTCTCACCCTTGCAGTGCCACGCTCCTCGCTCTCACCCTTGCAGTGCCACACTCCTCGCTCTCACTTACCCTCGCAGTGCCACGCTCCTCGCTCTCACTGACCCTTGCAGTGCCACACTCCACGCTCTCTCTTACCCTTGCAGTGCCACACTCCTCGCTCTCTCTTACCCTTGCAGTGCCACACTCCTTGCTCTCACTTACCCTTGCAGTGCCACACTCCTCGCTCTCTCTTACCCTTGCAGTGCCACACTCCTCGCATTCACTGACCCTTGCAGTGCCACACTCCTCGCTCTCACTTACCCTTGCAGTGCCACACTCCTCGCTCTCTTACCCTTGCAGTGCCACACTCCTCGCTATCACTCACCCTTGCAGTGCCACACTCCTCGCTCTCACTTACCCTTGCAGTGCCACACTCCTCGCTCTCTTACCCTTGCAGTGCCACACTCCTCGCTATCACTCACCCTTGCAGTGCCACACTCCTCGCTCTCACTTACCCTTGCAGTGCCACACTCGCTCTCTCTTACCCTTGCAGTGCCACACTCCTCGCTCTCACTTACCCTTGCAGTGCCACACTCGCTCTCTCTTACCCTTGCAGTGCCACAATCCTCGCTCTCACTTACCCTTACAGTGCCACACTCCTCGATCTCACTTACCCTTGCAGTGCCACACTCCACGCTCTCTCTTACCCTTGCAGTGCCACACTCCTCGCTCTCTCTTACCCTTGCAGTGCCACACTCCACGCTCTCTCTTACCCTTGCAGTGCCACACTCCTTGCTCTCACTTGCCCTTGCAGTGCCACACTCCTTGCTCTCACTTACCCTTGCAGTGCCACACTCCTCGCTCTCACTTACCCTTGCAGTGCCACACTCCTCGCTCTCTCTTACCCTTGAAGTGCCACACTCCTCGCTCTCACTTACCCTTGCAGTGCCACACTCCTCGCTCTCACTTACCCTTGCAGTGCCACACTCCTCGCTCTCTATTACCCTTGCAGTGCCACACTCCTCGCTCTCTCTTACCCTTGCAGTGCCACACTCCTCGCTCTCACTTACCCTTGCAGTGCCACACTCCTCGCTCTCACTTACCCTTGCAGTGCCACACTCCTCGCTCTCACTTACCCTTGCAGTGCCACACTCCTCGCTCTCACTTACCCTTGCAGTGCCACACTCCTCGCTCTCTCTTACCCTTGCAGTGCCACACTCCTCGCTCTCACTTCCCCTTGCAGTGCCACACTCCTCGCTCTCTCTTACCCTTGCAGTGCCACGCTCCTCGCTCTCACTGACCCTTGCAGTGCCACACTCCTCGCTCTCACTTACCCTTGCAGTGCCACACTCGCTCTCTCTTACCCTTGCAGTGCCACAATCCTCGCTCTCACTTACCCTTACAGTGCCACACTCCTCGCTCTCACTTACCCTTGCAGTGCCACACTCCACGCTCTCTCTTACCCTTGCAGTGCCACACTCCTCGCTCTCACTTCCCCTTGCAGTGCCACACTCCTCGCTCTCTCTTACCCTTGCAGTGCCACACTCCTCGCTCTCACTTACCCTTGCAGTGCCACACTCCTCGCTCTCACTTACCCTCGCAGTGCCACACTCCTCGCTCTCACTCACCCTTGCAGTGCCACACTCCTCGCTCTCACTTACCCTTGCAGTGCCACACTCCTCGCTCTCTCTTACCCTTGCAGTGCCACACTCCTCGCTCTCACTTACCCTTGCAGTGCCACACTCCTCGCTCTCTCTTACCCTTGCAGTGCCACACTCCTCGCTCTCTCTTACCCTTGCAATGCCACACTCCTTGCTCTCACTTACCCTTGCAGTGCCACACTCCTCGCTCTCACTTACCCTTGCAGTGCCACACTCCTCGCTCTCTCTTACCCTTGCAGTGCCACACTCCTCGTTCTCACTTACCCTTGCAGTGCCACACTCCTTGCTCTCACTTACCCTTGCAGTGCCACACTCCTCGCTCTCTCTTACCCTTGCAATGCCACACTCCTTGCTCTCACTTACCCTTGCAGTGCCACACTCCTCGCTCTCACTTACCCTTGCAGTGCCACACTCCTCGCTCTCTCTTACCCTTGCAGTGCCACACTCCTCGTTCTCACTTACCCTTGCAGTGCCACACTCCTCGCTCTCTCTTACCCTTGCAGTGCCATACTCCTCGCTCTCACTTACCCTTGCAGTGCCACACTCCTCGCTCTCACTTACCCTTGCAGTGCCACACTCCTCGCTCTCACTTACCCTTGCAGTGCCACACTCCTCGCTCTCTCTTACCCTTGCAGTGCCACGCTCCTCGCTCTCACTGACCCTTGCAGTGCCACACTCCTCGCTCTCACTTACCCTTGCAGTGTCACACTCCTCGCTCTCACTTCCCCTTGCAGTGCCACACTCCTCGCTCTCTCTCACCCTTGCAGTGTCACACTCCTCGCTCTCTCTTACCCTTGCAGTGCCACACTCCTCGCTATCACTTACCCTTGCAGTGCCACACTCCTCGCTATCACTTACACTTGCAGTGCCACACTCCTCGCTCTCACTTACCCTTGCAGTGCCACACTCCTCGCTCTCACTTACCCTTGCAGTGCCACACTCCTCGCTCTCTCTTACCCTTGCAGTGCCACACTCCTTGCTCTCACTTACCCTTGCAGTGCCACACACCTCGCTCTCACTTACCCTTGCAGTGCCACACTCCTCGCTCTCACTTACACTTGCAGTGCCACACTCCTCGCTCTCACTTACCCTTGCAGTGCCACACTCCTCGCTCTCACTTACCGGTTCAGTGCCACACTCCTCGCTCTCACTTACCCTTGCAGTGCCACACTCCTCGCTCTCACTTACCCTTGCAGTGCCACACTCCTCGCTCTCACACTCGCAGTGCCACACTCCTCGCTCTCACTTACCCTTGCAGTGCCACACTCCTCGCTCTCACACTCGCAGTGCCACACTCCTCGCTCTCACTGACCCTTGCAGTGCCACACTCCTCGCTCTCACTTACCCTTGCAGTGCCACACTCCTCGCTCTCACTTACCCTTGCAGTGCCACACTCCTCGCTCACACTTACCCTTGCAGTGCCACACTCCTCGCTCTCACTTACCCTTGCAGTGCCACACTCCTCGCTCTCACACTCGCAGTGCCACACTCCTCGCTCTCACTTACAATTGCAGTGCCACGCTCCTCGCTCTCACTTACCCTTGCAGTGCCACACTCCTCGCTCTCACAGTCGCAGTGCCACACTCCTCGCTCTCACTTACCATTGCAGTGCCACGCTCCTCGCTTTCACTTACCCTTGCAGTGCCACACTCCTCGCACTCTATTACCCTTGCAGTGCCACACTCCTCGCTCTCACTTACCCTTGCAGTGCCACACTCCTCGCTCTCTCTTACCCTTGCAGTGCCACACTCCTCGCTCTCACTTACCCTTGCAGTGCCACACTCCTCGCTCTCACTCACCCTTGCAGTGCAACACTCCTCGCTCTCACTCACCCTTGCAGTGCCACACTCCTCGCTCTCACTTACCCTTGCAGTGCCACACTCCTCGCTCTCACTTACCCTTGCAGTGCCACACACCTCGCTCTCTCTTACCCTTGCAGTGCCACGCTCCTCGCTCTCACCCTTGCAGTGCCACGCTCCTCGCTCTCACTTACCCTTGCAGTGCCACACTCCTCGCTCTCACTTACCCTTGCAGTGCCACACTCCTCGCTCTCACCCTTGCAGTGCCACACTCCTCGCTCTCACCCTTGCAGTGCCACACTCCTCGCTCTCACACTTGCAGTGCCACACTCCTCGCTCTCTCTTACCCTTGCAGTGCCACACTCCTCGCTCTCACTTACCCTTGCAGTGCCACACTCGCTCTCACTTACCCTTGCAGTGCCACACTCCTCGCTCTCACTTACCCTTGCAGTGCCACACTCCTCGCTCTCTTACCCTTGCAGTGCCACACTCCTCGCTCTCACTCACCCTTGCAGTGCCACACTTCTCGCTCTCACTCACCCTTGCAGTGCCACGCCCCTCGCTCTCACCCTTGCAGTGCCACACTCCTTGCTCTCACTTACCCTTGCAGCGTCACACTCCTCGCTCTCACTTACCCTTGCAGTGCCACACGCCTCGCTGTCACTGACCCTTGCAGTGCCACACTCCTCGCTCTCTCTTACCCTTGCAGTGTCACACTCCTCGCTCTCACTTACCCTTGCAGTGCCACACTCCTCGCTCTCTCTTACCCTTGCAGTGCCACACTCCTCGCTCTCACTGACCCTTGCAGTGCCACACTCCTCGCTCTCACTTACCCTTGCAGTGCCACACTCCTCGCTCTCTTACCCTTGCAGTGCCACACTCCTCGCTATCACTCACCCTTGCAGTGCCACACTCCTCGCTCTCACTTACCCTTGCAGTGCCACACTCCTCGCTCTCTTACCCTTGCAGTGCCACACTCCTCGCTATCACTCACCCTTGCAGTGCCACACTCCTCGCTCTCACTTACCCTTGCAGTGCCACACTCCTCGCTCTCACTTACCCTTGCAGTGCCACACTCGCTCTCTCTTACCCTTGCAGTGCCACACTCCTCGCTCTCACTTACCCTTGCAGTGCCACACTCCTCGCTCTCACTTACCCTTGCAGTGCCACACTCCTCGCTCTCACACTCGCAGTGCCACACTCCTCGCTCTCTCTTACCCTTGCAGTGCTACACTCCTCGCTCTCTCTTACCCTTGCAGTGCCACACTCGCTCTCTCTTACCCTTGCAGTGCCACACTCCTCGCTATCACTCACCCTTGCAGTGCCACACTCCTCGCTCTCACTTACCCTTGCAGTGCTACACTCCTCGCTCTCTCTTACCCTTGCAGTGCCACACTCCTCGCTCTCACTTACCCTTGCAGTGCCACACTCCTCGCTCTCACTTACCCTTGCAGTGCCACACTCCTCGCTCTCACACTCGCAGTGCCACACTCCTCGCTCTCACTTACAATTGCAGTGCCACGCTCCTCGCTCTCACTTACCCTTGCAGTGCCACACTCCTCGCTCTCACTCACCCTTGCAGTGCCACGCTCCTCGCTCTCACCCTTGCAGTGCCACGCTCCTCGCTCTCACTTACCCTTGCAGTGCCACACTCCTCGCTCTCACCCTTGCAGTGCCACACTCCTCGCTCTCACCCTTGCAGTGCCACACTCCTCGCTCTCACTTACCCTTGCAGTGCCACACTCCTCGCTCTCACTTACCCTTGCAGTGCCACACTCCTTGCTCTCTCTTACCCTTGCAGTGCCACACTCCTCGCTCTCACTTACCCTTGCAGTGCCACACTCCTTGCTCTCTCTTACCCTTGCAGTGCCACACTCCTCGCTCTCACTTACCCTTGCAGTGCCACACTCCTCGCTCTCACACTTGCAGTGCCACACTCCTCGCTCTCACTTACCCTTGCAGTGCCACACTCCTCGCTCTCACTTACCCTTGCAGTGCCACACTCCTCGCTCTCACACTCGCAGTGCCACACTCCTCGCTCTCACTTACAATTGCAGTGCCACGCTCCTCGCTCTCACTTACCCTTGCAGTGCCACACTCCTCGCTCTCACTCACCCTTGCAGTGCCACGCTCCTCGCTCTCACCCTTGCAGTGCCACGCTCCTCGCTCTCACTTACCCTTGCAGTGCCACACTCCTCGCTCTCACCCTTGCAGTGCCACACTCCTCGCTCTCACCCTTGCAGTGCCACACTCCTCGCTCTCACTTACCCTTGCAGTGCCACACTCCTCGCTCTCACTTACCCTTGCAGTGCCACACTCCTTGCTCTCTCTTACCCTTGCAGTGCCACACTCCTCGCTCTCACTTACCCTTGCAGTGCCACACTCCTCGCTCTCACACTTGCAGTGCCACACTCCTCGCTCTCTCTTACCCTTGCAGTGCCACACTCCTCGCTCTCTCTTACCCTTGCAGTGCCACACTCCTCGCTCTCACTCACCCTTGCAGTGCCACACTCCTCGCTCTCACTTACCCTTGCAGTGCCACGCTCCTCGCTCTCTTACCCTTGCAGTGCCACACTCCTCGCTCTCACTCACCCTTGCAGTGCCACACTCCTCGCTCTCACTCACCCTTGCAGTGCCACGCTCCTCGCTCTCACCCTTGCAGTGCCACGCCCCTCGCTCTCACCCTTGCAGTGCCACTCTCCTTGCTCTCACTTACCCTTGCAGCGTCACACTCCTCGCTCTCACTTACCCTTGCAGTGCCACACTCCTCGCTCTCTCTTACCCTTGCAGTGTCACACTCCTCGCTCTCACTTACCCTTGCAGTGCCACACTCCTCGCTCTCTCTTACCCTTGCAGTGCCACACTCCTCGCTCTCACTGACCCTTGCCGTGCCACACTCCTCGCTCTCACTTACCCTTGCAGTGCCACACTCGCTCTCTCTTACCCTTGCAGTGCCACACTCCTCGCTCTCACTGACCCTTGCCGTGCCACACTCCTCGCTCTCACTTACCCTTGCAGTGCCACACTCCTCGCTCTCTCTTACCCTTGCAGTGCCACACTCCTCGCTCTCACTTACCCTTGCAGTGCCACAATCCTCGCTCTCACTTACCCTTACAGTGCCACACTCCTCGCTCTCACTTACCCTTGCAGTGCCACACTCCTCGCTCTCACTTACCCTTGCAGTGCCACACTCCTCGCTCTCACTTACCCTCGCAGTGCCACACTCCTCGCACTCACTTACCCTTGCAGTGCCACACTCCTCGCTCTCTCTTACCCTTGCAGTGCCACACTCCTCGCTCTCTCTTACCCTTGCAGTGCCACACTCCTCGCTCTCACTTCCCCTTGCAGTGCCACACTCCTCGCTCTCTCTTACCCTTGCAGTGCCACACTCCTCGCTCTCACTTACCCTTGCAGTGCCACACTCCTCGCTCTCACTTACCCTCGCAGTGCCACACTCCTCGCTCTCACTCACCCTTGCAGTGCCACACTCCTCGCTCTCACTTACCCTTGCAGTGCCACACTCCTCGCTCTCTCTTACCCTTGCAGTGCCACACTCCTCGCTCTCACTTACCCTTGCAGTGCCACACTCCTCGCTCTCTCTTACCCTTGCAGTGCCACACTCCTCGCTCTCACTTACCCTTGCAGTGCCACACTCCTCGCTCTCTCTTACCCTTGCAGTGCCACACTCCTCGTTCTCACTTACCCTTGCAGTGCCACACTCCTTGCTCTCACTTACCCTTGCAGTGCCACACTCTTCGCTCTCTCTTACCCTTGCAGTGCCACACTCCTCGCTCTCTCTTACCCTTGCAGTGCCACACTCCTCGCTCTCTCTTACCCTTGCAGTACCATACTCCTCGCTCTCACTTACCCTTGCAGTGCCACACTCCTCGCTCTCACTTACCCTTGCAGTGCCACACTCCTCGCTCTCTCTTACCCTTGCAGTGCCACGCTCCTCGCTCTCACTGACCCTTGCAGTGCCACACTCCTCGCTCTCTCTTACCCTTGCAGTGCCACACTCCTCGCTCTCTCTTACCCTTGCAGTGCCACGCTCCTCGCTCTCACTGACCCTTGCAGTGCCACACTCCTCGCTCTCACTTACCCTTGCAGTGTCACACTCCTCGCTCTCTCTCACCCTTGCAGTGTCACACTCCTCGCTCTCTCTTACCCTTGCAGTGCCACACTCCTCGCTATCACTTACCCTTGCAGTGCCACACTCCTCGCTATCACTTACCCTTGCAGTGCCACTCCTCGCTCTCACTTACCCTTGCAGTGCCACACTCCTCGCTCTCACTTACCCTTGCAGTGCCACACTCCTCGCTCTCTCTTACCCTTGCAGTGCCACACTCCTCGCTCTCACCCTTGCAGTGCCACACTCCTCGCTCTCACCCTTGCAGTGCCACACTCCTCGCTCTCACTTACCCTTGCAGTGCCACACTCCTCGCTCTCACTTACCCTTGCAGTGCCACACTCCTCGCTCTCTCTTACCCTTGCAGTGCCACTCCTCGCTCTCACTTACCCTTGCAGTGCCACACTCCTCGCTCTCACTTACCCTTGCAGTGCCACACTCCTCGCTCTCACTTACCCTTGCAGTGCCTCGCTCCTCGCTCTCTCTTACCCTTGCAGTGACACACTCCTCGCTCTCACTTACACTTGCAGTGCCACACTCCTCGCTCTCACTTACCCTTGCAGTGCCACACTCCTCGCTCACACTTACCCTTGCAGTGCCACACTCCTCGCTCTCACTTACCCTTGCAGTGCCACACTCCTCGCTCACACTTACCCTTGCAGTGACACACTCCTCGCTCTCACTTACCCTTGCAGTGCCACACTCCTCGCACTCTATTACCCTTGCAGTGCCACACTCCTCGCTCTCACTTACCCTTGCAGTGCCACACTCCTCGCTCTCACTTACCGGTTCAGTGCCACACTCCTCGCTCTCACTTACCCTTGCAGTGCCACACTCCTCGCTCTCACTTACCCTTGCAGTGCCACACTCCTCGCTCTCACACTCGCAGTGCCACACTCCTCGCTCTCACTTACCCTTGCAGTGCCACACTCCTCGCTCTCACACTCGCAGTGCCACACTCCTCGCACTCTATTACCCTTGCAGTGCCACACTCCTCGCTCTCACTTACACTTGCAGTGCCACACTCCTCGCTCACACTTACCCTTGCAGTGCCACACTCCTCGCTCTCACTTACCCTTGCAGTGCCACACTCCTCGCTCTCACACTCGCAGTGCCACAATCCTCGCTCTCACTTACAATTGCAGTGCCACGCTCCTCGCTCTCACTTACCCTTGCAGTGCCACACTCCTCGCACTCTATTACCCTTGCAGTGCCACACTCCTCGCTCTCACTTACCCTTGCAGTGCCACACTCCTCGCTCTCTCTTACCCTTGCAGTGCCACACTCCTCGCTCTCACTTACCCTTGCAGTGCCACACTCCTCGCTCTCACTTACCCTTGCAGTGCCACACTCCTCGCTCTCACTCACCCTTGCAGTGCAACACTCCTCGCTCTCACTCACCCTTGCAGTGCCACACTCCTCGCTCTCACTTACCCTTGCAGTGCCACACTCCTCGCTCTCACTCACCCTTGCAGTGCCACGCTCCTCGCTCTCACCCTTGCAGTGCCACGCTCCTCGCTCTCACTTACCCTTGCAGTGCCACACTCCTCGCTCTCACTTACCCTTGCAGTGCCACACTCCTCGCTCTCACCCTTGCAGTGCCACACTCCTCGCTCTCACCCTTGCAGTGCCACACTCCTCGCTCTCACACTTGCAGTGCCACACTCCTCGCTCTCTCTTACCCTTGCAGTGCCACACTCCTCGCTCTCACTTACCCTTGCAGTGCCACACTCGCTCTCACTTACCCTTGCAGTGCCACACTCCTCGCTCTCACTTACCCTTGCAGTGCCACACTCCTCGCTCTCTTACCCTTGCAGTGCCACACTCCTCGCTCTCACTCACCCTTGCAGTGCCACACTTCTCGCTCTCACTCACCCTTGCAGTGCCACGCCCCTCGCTCTCACCCTTGCAGTGCCACACTCCTTGCTCTCACTTACCCTTGCAGCGTCACACTCCTCGCTCTCACTTACCCTTGCAGTGCCACACGCCTCGCTGTCACTGACCCTTGCAGTGCCACACTCCTCGCTCTCTCTTACCCTTGCAGTGTCACACTCCTCGCTCTCACTTACCCTTGCAGTGCCACACTCCTCGCTCTCTCTTACCCTTGCAGTGCCACACTCCTCGCTCTCACTGACCCTTGCAGTGCCACACTCCTCGCTCTCACTTACCCTTGCAGTGCCACACTCCTCGCTCTCTTACCCTTGCAGTGCCACACTCCTCGCTATCACTCACCCTTGCAGTGCCACACTCCTCGCTCTCACTTACCCTTGCAGTGCCACGCTCCTCGCTCTCACCCTTGCAGTGCCACACTCCTCGCTCTCTTACCCTTGCAGTGCCACACTCCTCGCTATCACTCACCCTTGCAGTGCCACACTCCTCGCTCTCACTTACCCTTGCAGTGCCACACTCCTCGCTCTCTTACCCTTGCAGTGCCACACTCCTCGCTCTCACTTACCCTTGCAGTGCCACACTCCTCGCTCTCACTTACCCTTGCAGTGCCACACTCGCTCTCTCTTACCCTTGCAGTGCCACACTCGCTCTCTCTTACCCTTGCAGTGCCACACTCCTCGCTCTCACTTACCCTTGCAGTGCCACACTCCTCGCTCTCACTTACCCTTGCAGTGCCACACTCCTCGCTCTCACACTCGCAGTGCCACACTCCTCGCTCTCTCTTACCCTTGCAGTGCTACACTCCTCGCTCTCTCTTACCCTTGCAGTGCCACACTCGCTCTCTCTTACCCTTGCAGTGCCACACTCCTCGCTATCACTCACCCTTGCAGTGCCACACTCCTCGCTCTCACTTACCCTTGCAGTGCTACACTCCTCGCTATCTCTTACCCTTGCAGTGCCACACTCCTCGCTCTCACTTACCCTTGCAGTGCCACACTCCTCGCTCTCACTTACCCTTGCAGTGCCACACTCCTCGCTCTCACACTCGCAGTGCCACACTCCTCGCTCTCACTTACAATTGCAGTGCCACGCTCCTCGCTCTCACTTACCCTTGCAGTGCCACACTCCTCGCTCTCACTCACCCTTGCAGTGCCACGCTCCTCGCTCTCACCCTTGCAGTGCCACGCTCCTCGCTCTCACTTACCCTTGCAGTGCCACACTCCTCGCTCTCACTTACCCTTGCAGTGCCACACTCCTCGCTCTCACTTACCCTTGCAGTGCCACACTCCTCGCTCTCACACTCGCAGTGCCACACTCCTCGCTCTCACTTACCCTTGCAGTGCCACACTCCTCGCTCTCACACTCGCAGTGCCACACTCCTCGCACTCTATTACCCTTGCAGTGCCACACTCCTCGCTCTCACTTACACTTGCAGTGCCACACTCCTCGCTCACACTTACCCTTGCAGTGCCACACTCCTCGCTCTCACTTACCCTTGCAGTGCCACACTCCTCGCTCTCACACTCGCAGTGCCACAATCCTCGCTCTCACTTACAATTGCAGTGCCACGCTCCTCGCTCTCACTTACCCTTGCAGTGCCACACTCCTCGCACTCTATTACCCTTGCAGTGCCACACTCCTCGCTCTCACTTACCCTTGCAGTGCCACACTCCTCGCTCTCACTTACCCTTGCAGTGCCACACTCCTCGCTCTCACTCACCCTTGCAGTGCAACACTCCTCGCTCTCACTCACCCTTGCAGTGCCACACTCCTCGCTCTCACTTACCCTTGCAGTGCCACACTCCTCGCTCTCACTTACCCTTGCAGTGCCACACTCCTCGCTCTCACTCACCCTTGCAGTGCCACGCTCCTCGCTCTCACCCTTGCAGTGCCACGCTCCTCGCTCTCACTTACCCTTGCAGTGCCACACTCCTCGCTCTCACTTACCCTTGCAGTGCCACACTCCTCGCTCTCACCCTTGCAGTGCCACACTCCTCGCTCTCACCCTTGCAGTGCCACACTCCTCGCTCTCACTTACACTTGCAGTGCCACACTCCTCGCTCTCTCTTACCCTTGCAGTGCCACACTCCTCGCTCTCACTTACCCTTGCAGTGCCACACTCGCTCTCACTTACCCTTGCAGTGCCACACTCCTCGCTCTCACTTACCCTTGCAGTGCCACACTCCTCGCTCTCTTACCCTTGCAGTGCCACACTCCTCGCTCTCACTCACCCTTGCAGTGCCACACTTCTCGCTCTCACTCACCCTTGCAGTGCCACGCCCCTCGCTCTCACCCTTGCAGTGCCACACTCCTTGCTCTCACTTACCCTTGCAGCGTCACACTCCTCGCTCTCACTTACCCTTGCAGTGCCACACGCCTCGCTGTCACTGACCCTTGCAGTGCCACACTCCTCGCTCTCTCTTACCCTTGCAGTGTCACACTCCTCGCTCTCACTTACCCTTGCAGTGCCACACTCCTCGCTCTCTCTTACCCTTGCAGTGCCACACTCCTCGCTCTCACTGACCCTTGCAGTGCCACACTCCTCGCTCTCACTTACCCTTGCAGTGCCACACTCCTCGCTCTCTTACCCTTGCAGTGCCACACTCCTCGCTATCACTCACCCTTGCAGTGCCACACTCCTCGCTCTCACTTACCCTTGCAGTGCCACGCTCCTCGCTCTCACCCTTGCAGTGCCACACTCCTCGCTCTCTTACCCTTGCAGTGCCACACTCCTCGCTATCACTCACACTTGCAGTGCCACACTCCTCGCTCTCACTTACCCTTGCAGTGCCACGCTCCTCGCTCTCACCCTTGCAGTGCCACACTCCTCGCTCTCTTACCCTTGCAGTGCCACACTCCTCGCTATCACTCACCCTTGCAGTGCCACACTCCTCGCTCTCTTACCCTTGCAGTGCCACACTCCTCGCTCTCACTTACCCTTGCAGTGCCACACTCCTCGCTCTCACTTACCCTTGCAGTGCCACACTCGCTCTCTCTTACCCTTGCAGTGCCACACTCCTCGCTCTCACTTACCCTTGCAGTGCCACACTCCTCGCTCTCACTTACCCTTGCAGTGCCACACTCCTCGCTCTCACACTCGCAGTGCCACACTCCTCGCTCTCTCTTACCCTTGCAGTGCTACACTCCTCGCTCTCTCTTACCCTTGCAGTGCCACACTCGCTCTCTCTTACCCTTGCAGTGCCACACTCCTCGCTATCACTCACCCTTGCAGTGCCACACTCCTCGCTCTCACTTACCCTTGCAGTGCTACACTCCTCGCTCTCTCTTACCCTTGCAGTGCCACACTCCTCGCTCTCACTTACCCTTGCAGTGCCACACTCCTCGCTCTCACTTACCCTTGCAGTGCCACACTCCTCGCTCTCACACTCGCAGTGCCACACTCCTCGCTCTCACTTACAATTGCAGTGCCACGCTCCTCGCTCTCACTTACCCTTGCAGTGCCACACTCCTCGCTCTCACTCACCCTTGCAGTGCCACGCTCCTCGCTCTCACCCTTGCAGTGCCACGCTCCTCGCTCTCACTTACCCTTGCAGTGCCACACTCCTCGCTCTCACCCTTGCAGTGCCACACTCCTCGCTCTCACCCTTGCAGTGCCACACTCCTCGCTCTCACTTACCCTTGCAGTGCCACACTCCTTGCTCTCTCTTACCCTTGCAGTGCCACACTCCTCGCTCTCACTTACCCTTGCAGTGCCACACTCCTCGCTCTCACTCACCCTTGCAGTGCCACACTCCTCGCTCTCACTTACCCTTGCAGTGCCACGCTCCTCGCTCTCTTACCCTTGCAGTGCCACACTCCTCGCTCTCACTCACCCTTGCAGTGCCACACTCCTCGCTCTCACTCACCCTTGCAGTGCCACACTCCTCGCTCTCACTCACCCTTGCAGTGCCACGCTCCTCGCTCTCACCCTTGCAGTGCCACGCCCCTCGCTCTCACCCTTGCAGTGCCACACTCCTTGCTCTCACTTACCCTTGCAGCGTCACACTCCTCGCTCTCACTTACCCTTGCAGTGCCACACGCCTCGCTGTCACTGACCCTTGCAGTGCCACACTCCTCACTCTCTCATACCCTTGCAGTGCCACACTCCTCGCTCTCTCTTACCCTTGCAGTGTCACACTCCTCGCTCTCACTTACCCTTGCAGTGCCACACTCCTCGCTCTCTCTTACCCTTGCAGTGCCACACTCCTCGCTCTCACTGACCCTTGCCGTGCCACACTCCTCGCTCTCACTTACCCTTGCAGTGCCACACTCCTCGCTCTCTTACCCTTGCAGTGCCACACTCCTCGCTATCACTCACCCTTGCAGTGCCACACTCCTCGCTCTCACTTACCCTTGCAGTGCCACGCTCCTCGCTCTCACCCTTGCAGTGCCACACTCCTCGCTCTCTTACCCTTGCAGTGCCACACTCCTCGCTATCACTCACCCTTGCAGTGCCACACTCCTCGCTCTCACTTACCCTTGCAGTGCCACACTCCTCGCTCTCACTTACCCTTGCAGTGCCACACTCGCTCTCTCTTACCCTTGCAGTGCCACACTCCTCGCTCTCACTTACCCTTGCAGTGCCACACTCCTCGCTCTCACTTACCCTTGCAGTGCCACACTCCTCGCTCTCACACTCGCAGTGCCACACTCCTCGCTCTCTCTTACCCTTGCAGTGCTACACTCCTCGCTCTCTCTTACCCTTGCAGTGCCACACTCGCTCTCTCTTACCCTTGCAGTGCCACACTCCTCGCTATCACTCACCCTTGCAGTGCCACACTCCTCGCTCTCACTTACCCTTGCAGTGCCACACTCCTCGCTCTCACTTACCCTTGCAGTGCCACACTCCTCGCTATCACTCACCCTTGCAGTGCTACACTCCTCGCTCTCTCTTACCCTTGCAGTGCCACACACCTCGCTCTCACTTACCCTTGCAGTGCCACACTCCTCGCTCTCACTTACCCTTGCAGTGCCACACTCCTCGCTCTCACACTCGCAGTGCCACACTCCTCGCTCTCACTTACAATTGCAGTGCCACACTCCTCGCTCTCACTTACCCTTGCAGTGCCACACTCCTCGCTCTCACACTCGCAGTGCCACACTCCTCGCTCTCACTTACCATTGCAGTGCCACGCTCCTCGCTCTCACTTACCCTTGCAGTGCCACACTCCTCGCACTCTATTACCCTTGCAGTGCCACACTCCTCGCTCTCACTTACCCTTGCAGTGCCACACTCCTCGCTCTCTCTTACCCTTGCAGTGCCACACTCCTCGCTCTCACTTACCCTTGCAGTGCCACACTCCTCGCTCTCACTTACCCTTGCAGTGCCACACTCCTCGCTCTCACTCACCCTTGCAGTGCAACACTCCTCGCTCTCACTCACCCTTGCAGTGCCACACTCCTCGCTCTCACTTACCCTTGCAGTGCCACACTCCTCGCTCTCACTCACCCTTGCAGTGCCACACTCCTCGCTCTCTCTTACCCTTGCAGTGCCACGCTCCTCGCTCTCACTTACCCTTGCAGTGCCACACTCCTCGCTCTCACTTACCCTTGCAGTGCCACACTCCTCGCTCTCACCCTTGCAGTGCCACACTCCTCGCTCTCACACTTGCAGTGCCACACTCCTCGCTCTCTCTTACCCTTGCAGTGCCACACTCCTCGCTCTCACTTACACTTGCAGTGCCACACTCCTCGCTATCACTTACACTTGCAGTGCCACACTCCTCGCTCTCACACTTGCAGTGCCACACTCCTCGCTCTCTCTTACCCTTGCAGTGCCACACTCCTCGCTCTCACTGACCCTTGCAGTGCCACTCCGCGCTCTCACTTACCCTTGCAGTGCCACACTCCTCGCTCTCACTTACCCTTGCAGTGCCCCACTCGCTCTCACTTACCCTTGCAGTGCCACACTCCTCGCTCTCACTTACCCTTGCAGTGCCACACTCCTCGCTCTCACTTACCCTTGCAGTGCCACACTCCTCGCTCTCACTTACCCTTGCAGTGCCACTCCGCGCTCTCACTTACCCTTGCAGTGCCACACTCCTCGCTCTCACTTACCCTTGCAGTGCCCCACTCGCTCTCACTTACACTTGCAGTGCCACACTCCTCGCTCTCTTACCCTTGCAGTGCCACACTCCTCGCTCTCACTCACCCTTGCAGTGCCACGCTCCTCGCTCTCACCCTTGCAGTGCCACGCCCCTCGCTCTCACCCTTGCAGTGCCACACTCCTTGCTCTCACTTACCCTTGCAGCGTCACACTCCTCGCTCTCACTTACCCTTGCAGTGTCACACTCCTCGCTCTCTCTTACCCTTGCAGTGCCACACTCCTCGCTGTCACTGACCCTTGCAGTGCCACACACCTCGCTCTCTCTTACCCTTGCAGTGCCACACTCCTCGCTCTCTCTTACCCTTGCAGTGCCACAATCCTCGCTCTCACTTACCCTTGCAGCGTCACACTCCTCGCTCTCACTTACCCTTGCAGTGTCACACTCCTCGCTCTCTCTTACCCTTGCAGTGCCACACTCCTCGCTGTCACTGACCCTTGCAGTGCCACACACCTCGCTCTCTCTTACCCTTGCAGTGTCACACTCCTCGCTCTCACTCACACTTGCAGTGCCACACTCCTCGCTCTCACTGACCCTTGCAGTGCCACACTCCTCGCTCTCACTTACCCTTGCAGTGCCACACTCCTCGCTCTCTTACCCTTGCAGTGCCACACTCCTCGCTATCACTCACCCTTGCAGTGCCACACTCCTCGCTCTCACTTACCCTTGCAGTGCCACGCTCCTCGCTCTCACCCTTGCAGTGCCACACTCCTCGCTCTCTTACCCTTGCAGTGCCACACTCCTCGCTATCACTCACCCTTGCAGTGCCACACTCCTCGCTCTCACTTACCCTTGCAGTGCCACACTCCTCGCTCTCACTTACCCTTGCAGTGCCACACTCGCTCTCTCTTATCCTTGCAGTGCCACACTCCTCGCTCTCTCTTACCCTTGCAGTGCCACACTCCTCGCTCTCACTTACCCTTGCAGTGCCACACTCCTCGCTCTCACTTACCCTTGCAGTGCTACACTCCTTGCTCTCTCTTACCCTTGCAGTGCCACACTCGCTCTCTCTTACCCTTGCAGTGCCACACTCCTCGCTATCACTCACCCTTGCAGTGCCACACTCCTCGCTCTCACTTACCCTTGCAGTGCCACACTCCTCGCTCTCTCTTACCCTTGCAGTGCCACACTCCTCGCTCTCTCTTACCCTTGCAGTGCCATACTCCTCGCTCTCACTTACCCTTGCAGTGCCACACTCCTCGCTCTCACTTACCCTTGCAGTGCCACACTCCTCGCTCTCACTTACCCTTGCAGTGCCACAATCCTCGCTCTCACTTACCCTTGCAGTGCCACACTCCTCGCTCTCTCTTACCCTTGCAGTGTCACACTCCTCGCTCTCTCTCACCCTTGCAGTGCCACACTCCTCGCTCTCTCTTACCCTTGCAGTGCCACACTCCTCGCTATCACTTACCCTTGCAGTGCCACACTCCTCGCTCTCTCTTACCCTTGCAGTGTCACACTCCTCGCTCTCTCTTACCCTTGCAGTGCCACACTCCTCGCTATCACTTACCCTTGCAGTGCCACACTCCTCGCTATCACTTACCCTTGCAGTGCCACACTCCTCGCTCTCACTTACCCTTGCAGTGCCACACTCCTCGCTCTCACTTACCCTTGCAGTGCCACACTCCTCGCTCTCACTTACCCTTGCAGTGCCTCGCTCCTCGCTCTCTCTTACCCTTGCAGTGCCACACTCCTCGCTCTCTCTTACCCTTGCAGTGCCACACTCCTCGCTCTCTCTTACCCTTGCAGTGCCACACTCCTCGCTCTCTCTTACCCTTGCAGTGCCTCGCTCCTCGCTCTCTCTTACCCTTGCAGTGCCACGCTCCTCGCTCTCACTTACCCTTGCAGTGCCACACTCCTCGCTCTCACAGTCGCAGTGCCACACTCCTCGCTCTCACTTACCATTGCAGTGCCACGCTCCTCGCTCTCACTTACCCTTGCAGTGCCACACTCCTCGCACTCTATTACCCTTGCAGTGCCACACTCCTCGCTCTCACTTACCCTTGCAGTGCCACACTCCTCGCTCTCTCTTACCCTTGCAGTGCCACACTCCTCGCTCTCACTTACCCTTGCAGTGCCACACTCCTCGCTCTCACTTACCCTTGCAGTGCCACACTCCTCGCTCTCACTTACCCTTGCAGTGCCACACTCCTCGCTCTCTCTTACCCTTGCAGTGCCACACTCCTCGCTCTCACTTACCCTTGCAGTGTCACACTCCTCGCTCTCACTCACCCTTGCAGTGCCACGCTCCTCGCTCTCACCCTTGCAGTGCCACGCTCCTCGCTCTCACTTACCCTTGCAGTGCCACACTCCTCGCTCTCACTTACCCTTGCAGTGCCACACTCCTCGCTGTCACCCTTGCAGTGCCACACTCCTCGCTCTCACCCTTGCAGTGCCACACTCCTCGCTCTCACACTTGCAGTGCCACACTCCTCGCTCTCTCTTACCCTTGCAGTGCCACACTCCTCGCTCTCACTTACCCTTGCAGTGCCACACTCGCTCTCACTTACCCTTGCAGTGCCACACTCCTCGCTCTCACTTACCCTTGCAGTGCCACACTCCTCGCTCTCTTACCCTTGCAGTGCCACACTCCTCGCTCTCACTCACCCTTGCAGTGCCACACTTCTCGCTCTCACTCACCCTTGCAGTGCCACGCCCCTCGCTCTCACCCTTGCAGTGCCACACTCCTTGCTCTCACTTACCCTTGCAGCGTCACACTCCTCGCTCTCACTTACCCTTGCAGTGCCACACGCCTCGCTGTCACTGACCCTTGCAGCGTCACACTCCTCGCTCTCACTTACCCTTGCAGTGCCACACGCCTCGCTGTCACTGACCCTTGCAGTGCCACACTCCTCGCTCTCACTCACCCTTGCAGTGTCACACTCCTCGCTCTCACTTACCCTTGCAGTGCCACACTCCTCGCTCTCTCTTACCCTTGCAGTGTCACACTCCTCGCTCTCACTTACCCTTGCAGTGCCACACTCCTCGCTCTCTCTTACCCTTGCAGTGCCACACTCCTCGCTCTCACTGACCCTTGCAGTGCCACACTCCTCGCTCTCACTTACCCTTGCAGTGCCACACTCCTCGCTCTCTTACCCTTGCAGTGCCACACTCCTCGCTATCACTCACCCTTGCAGTGCCACACTCCTCGCTCTCACTTACCCTTGCAGTGCCACGCTCCTCGCTCTCACCCTTGCAGTGCCACACTCCTCGCTCTCTTACCCTTGCAGTGCCACACTCCTCGCTATCACTCACCCTTGCAGTGCCACGCTCCTCGCTCTCACTTACACTTGCAGTGCCACACTCCTCGCTCTCACTGACCCTTGCAGTGCCACACTCCTCGCTCTCACTTTCCCTTGCAGTGCCACACTCCTCGCTCTCACTTACCCTTGCAGTGCCACACTCGCTCTCTCTTACCCTTGCAGTGCCACACTCCTCGCTCTCACTTACCCTTGCAGTGCCACACTCCTCGCTCTCACTTACCCTTGCAGTGCCACACTCCTCGCTCTCACACTCGCAGTGCCACACTCCTCGCTCTCTCTTAGCCTTGCAGTGCTACACTCCTCGCTCTCTCTTACCCTTGCAGTGCCACACTCGCTCTCTCTTACCCTTGCAGTGCCACACTCCTCGCTATCACTCACCCTTGCAGTGCCACACTCCTCGCTCTCACTTACCCTTGCAGTGCCACACTCCTCGCTCTCACTTACCCTTGCAGTGCTACACTCCTCGCTCTCTCTTACCCTTGCAGTGCCACACTCCTCGCTCTCACTTACCCTTGCAGTGCCACACTCCTCGCTCTCACTTACCCTTGCAGTGCCACACTCCTCGCTCTCACACTCGCAGTGCCACACTCCTCGCTCTCACTTACCCTTGCAGTGCCACACTCCTCGCTCTCACTCACCCTTGCAGTGCCACGCTCCTCGCTCTCACCCTTGCAGTGCCACACTCCTCGCTCTCACTTACCCTTGCAGTGCCACACTCCTCGCTCTCACTTACCCTTGCAGTGCCACACTCCTCGCTCTCACTTACCCTTGCAGTGCCACACTCCTCGCTCTCACCCTTGCAGTGCCACACTCCTCGCTCTCACCCTTGCAGTGCCACACTCCTCGCTCTCACTTACCCTTGCAGTGCCACACTCCTCGCTCTCACCCTTGCAGTGCCACACTCCTCGCTCTCACTTACCCTTGCAGTGCCACACTCCTTGCTCTCTCTTACCCTTGCAGTGCCACACTCCTCGCTCTCACTTACCCTTGCAGTGCCACACTCCTCGCTCTCACACTTGCAGTGCCACACTCCTCGCTCTCTCTTACCCTTGCAGTGCCACACTCCTCGCTCTCACTTACCCTTGCAGTGCCACACTCGCTCTCACTTACCCTTGCAGTGCCACACTCCTCGCTCTCACTTACCCTTGCAGTGCCACACTCCTCGCTCTCACTCACCCTTGCAGTGCCACACTCCTCGCTCTCACTCACCCTTGCAGTGCCACGCTCCTCGCTCTCACTTACCCTTGCAGTGCCACGCTCCTCGCTCTCTTACCCTTGCAGTGCCACACTCCTCGCTCTCACTCACCCTTGCAGTGCCACACTCCTCGCTCTCACTCACCCTTGCAGTGCCACGCTCCTCGCTCTCACCCTTGCAGTGCCACGCCCCTCGCTCTCACCCTTGCAGTGCCACACTCCTTGCTCTCACTTACCCTTGCAGCGTCACACTCCTCGCACTCACTTACCCTTGCAGTGCCACACGCCTCGCTGTCACTGACCCTTGCAGTGCCACACTCCTCACTCTCTCATACCCTTGCAGTGCCACACGCCTCGCTCTCTCTTACCCTTGCAGTGCCACACTCCTCGCTCTCTCTTACCCTTGCAGTGCCACGCTCCTCGCTCTCACTTACCCTTGCAGTGCCACACTCCTCGCTCTCACCCTTGCAGTGCCACACTCCTCGCTCTCTCTTACCCTTGCAGTGCCACACTCCTCGCTCTCTCTTACCCTTGCAGTGCCACGCTCCTCGCTCTCACTTACCCTTGCAGTGCCACGCTCCTCGCTCTCACTTACCCTTGCAGTGCCACACTCCTCGCTCTCTCTTACCCTTGCAGTGCCACGCTCCTCGCTCTCACTTACCCTTGCAGTGCCACGCTCCTCGCTCTCTTACCCTTGCAGTGCCACACTCCTCGCTCTCACTCACCCTTGCAGTGCCACACTCCTTGCTCTCACTTACCCTTGCAGCGTCACACTCCTCGCTCTCACTTACCCTTGCAGTGCCACACGCCTCGCTGTCACTGACCCTTGCAGTGCCACACTCCTCACTCTCTCATACCCTTGCAGTGCCACACTCCTCGCTCTCTCTTACCCTTGCAGTGCCACACTCCTCGCTCTCTCTTACCCTTGCAGTGCCACGCTCCTCGCTCTCACTTACCCTTGCAGTGCCACACTCCTCGCTCTCTCTTACCCTTGCAGTGCCACGCTCCTCGCTCTCACTGACCCTTGCCGTGCCACACTCCTCGCTCTCACTTACCCTTGCAGTGCCACACTCCTCGCTCTCTTACCCTTGCAGTGCCACACTCCTCGCTATCACTCACCCTTGCAGTGCCACACTCCTCGCTCTCACTTACCCTTGCAGTGCCACGCTCCTCGCTCTCACTGACCCTTGCAGTGTCACACTCCTCGCTCTCACCCTTGCAGTGCCACACTCCTCGCTCTCTTACCCTTGCAGTGCCACACTCCTCGCTATCACTCACCCTTGCAGTGCCACACTCCTCGCTCTCACTTACCCTTGCAGTGCCACACTCCTCGCTCTCACTTACCCTTGCAGTGCCACACTCGCTCTCTCTTACCCTTGCAGTGCCACACTCCTCGCTCTCACTTACCCTTGCAGTGCCACACTCCTCGCTCTCACTTACCCTTGCAGTGCCACACTCCTCGCTCTCACTTACCCTTGCAGTGCCACACTCGCTCTCTCTTACCCTTGCAGTGCCACACTCCTCGCTCTCACTTACCCTTGCAGTGCCACACTCCTCGCTCTCACTTACCCTTGCAGTGCCACACTCGCTCTCTCTTACCCTTGCAGTGCCACACTCCTCGCTCTCACACTCGCAGTGCCACACTCCTCGCTCTCTCTTACCCTTGCAGTGCCACACTCGCTCTCTCTTACCCTTGCAGTGCTACACTCCTCGCTCTCTCTTACCCTTGCAGTGCCACACTCGCTCTCTCTTACCCTTGCAGTGCCACACTCCTCGCTATCACTCACCCTTGCAGTGCCACACTCCTCGCTCTCACTTACCCTTGCAGTGCTACACTCCTCGCTCTCTCTTACCCTTGCAGTGCCACACACCTCGCTCTCTCTTACCCTTGCAGTGCTACACTCCTCGCTCTCTCTTACCCTTGCAGTGCCACACTCCTCGCTCTCACTTACCCTTGCAGTGCCACACTCCTCGCTCTCACTTACCCTTGCAGTGCCACACTCCTCGCTCTCACTTACCCTTGCAGTGCCACACTCCTCGCTCTCACTTACAATTGCAGTGCCACGCTCCTCGCTCTCACTTACCCTTGCAGTGCCACACTCCTCGCACTCTATTACCCTTGCAGTGCCACACTCCTCGCTCTCACTTACCCTTGCAGTGCCACACTCCTCGCTCTCACTTACCCTTGCAGTGCCACACTCCTCGCTCTCACTTACCCTTGCAGTGCCACACTCCTCGCTCTCACTTACCCTTGCAGTGCCACACTCCTCGCTCTCACTTACAATTGCAGTGCCACGCTCCTCGCTCTCACTTACCCTTGCAGTGCCACACTCCTCGCACTCTATTACCCTTGCAGTGCCACACTCCTCGCTCTCACTTACCCTTGCAGTGCCACACTCCTCGCTCTCACACTCGCAGTGCCACACTCCTCGCTCTCACTTACAATTGCAGTGCCACACTCCTCGCTCTCACTTACCCTTGCAGTGCCACACTCCTCGCTCTCACACTCGCAGTGCCACACTCCTCGCTCTCACTTACCATTGCAGTGCCACACTCCTCGCTCTCACTTACAATTGCAGTGCCACGCTCCTCGCTCTCACTTACCCTTGCAGTGCCACACTCCTCGCACTCTATTACCCTTGCAGTGCCACACTCCTCGCTCTCACTTACCCTTGCAGTGCCACACTCCTCGCTCTCACTTACCCTTGCAGTGCCACACTCCTCGCTCTCTCTTACCCTTGCAGTGCCACACTCCTCGCTCTCACTTACCCTTGCAGTGCCACACTCCTCGCTCTCACTTACACTTGCAGTGCCACACTCCTCGCTCTCACTCACCCTTGCAGTGCCACACTCCTCGCTCTCACTCACCCTTGCAGTGCCACACTCCTCGCTCTCACTTACCCTTGCAGTGCCACACTCCTCGCTCTCACTCACCCTTGCAGTGCCACACTCCTCGCTCTCTCTTACCCTTGCAGTGCCACACTCCTCGCTCTCACTTACCCTTGCAGTGCCACACTCCTCGCTCTCACCCTTGCAGTGCCACACTCCTCGCTCTCACACTTGCAGTGCCACACTCCTCGCTCTCACTTACCCTTGCAGTGCCACACTCCTCGCTCTCTCTTACCCTTGCAGTGCCACACTCCTCGCTCTCACTTACACTTGCAGTGCCACACTCCTCGCTATCACTTACACTTGCAGTGCCACACTCCTCGCTCTCACACTTGCAGTGCCACACTCCTCGCTCTCTCTTACCCTTGCAGTGCCACACTCCTCGCTCTCACTGACCCTTGCAGTGCCACTCCGCGCTCTCACTTACCCTTGCAGTGCCACACTGCTCGCTCTCACTTACCCTTGCAGTGCCCCACTCGCTCTCACTTACCCTTGCAGTGCCACACTCCTCGCTCTCACTCACCCTTGCAGTGCCACACTCCTCGCTCTCACCCTTGCAGTGCCACACTCCTCGCTCTCTCTTACCCTTGCAGTGCCACGCCCCTCGCTCTCACCCTTGCAGTGCCACACTCCTTGCTCTCACTTACCCTTGCAGCGTCACACTCCTCGCTCTCACTTACCCTTGCAGTGCCACACGCCTCGCTGTCACTGACCCTTGCAGTGCGACACACCTCGCTCTCACTTACCCTTGCAGTGCCACACTCCTCGCTCTCTCTTACCCTTGCAGTGCCACACGCCTCGCTGTCACTGACCCTTGCAGTGCGACACACCTCGCTCTCACTGACCCTTGCAGTGCGACACACCTCGCTCTCACTTACCCTTGCAGTGCCACACACCTCGCTCTCTCTTACCCTTGCAGTGTCACACTCCTCGCTCTCACTTACCCTTGCAGTGCCACACTCCTCGCTCTCTCTTACCCTTGCAGTGCCACACTCCTCGCTCTCACTGACCCTTGCAGTGCCACACTCCTCGCTCTCACGTCCCCTTGCAGTGCCACACTCCTCGCTCTCACTTACCCTTGCAGTGCCACACTCCTCGCTCTCTTACCCTTGCAGTGCCACACTCCTCGCTATCACTCACCCTTGCAGTGCCACACTCCTCGCTCTCACTTACCCTTGCAGTGCCACGCTCCTCGCTCTCACCCTTGCAGTGCCACACTCCTCGCTCTCTTACCCTTGCAGTGCCACACTCCTCGCTCTCACTTACCCTTGCAGTGCCACACTCCTCGCTCTCACTTACCCTTGCAGTGCCACACTCCTCGCTCTCACTTACCCTTGCAGTGCCACACTCGCTCTCTCTTACCCTTGCAGTGCCACACTCCTCGCTCTCTCTTACCCTTGCAGTGCCACACTCCTCGCTCTCACTTACCCTTGCAGTGCCACACTCCTTGCTCTCACACTCGCAGTGCCACACTCCTCGCTCTCTCTTACCCTTGCAGTGCTACACTCCTTGCTCTCTCTTACCCTTGCAGTGCCACACTCGCTCTCTCTTACCCTTGCAGTGCCACACTCCTCGCTATCACTCACCCTTGCAGTGCCACACTCCTCGCTCTCACTTACCCTTGCAGTGCTACACTCCTCGCTCTCTCTTACCCTTGCAGTGCCACACTCCTCGCTCTCACGTACCCTTGCAGTGCCACAATCCTCGCTCTCACTTACCCTTGCAGTGCCACACTCGCTCTCTCTTACCCTTGCAGAACCACTTTCCTCGCTCTCACTGACCCTTGCCGTGCCACTCCTCGCTCTCACTTACCCTTGCAGTGCCACACTCGCTCTCTCTTACCCTTGCAGTGCCACACTCCTCGCTCTCACTTACCCTTGCAGTGCCACACTCCTCGCTCTCACACTTGCAGTGCCACACTCGCTCTCTCTTACCCTTGCAGTGCCACACTCCTCGCTCTCATTTACCCTTGCAGTGCCACACTCCTCGCTCTCACTTACCCTTGCAGTGCCACACTCCTCGCTCTCACACTTGCAGTGCCACACTCGCTCTCTCTTACCCTTGCAGTGCCACACTCCTCGCTCTCACTTACCCTTGCAGTGCCACACTCCTCGCTCTCACTTACCCTTGCAGTGCCACACTCCTCGCTCTCACACTTGCAGTGCCACACTCGCTCTCTCTTACCCTTGCAGTGCCACACTCCTCGCTCTCACTTACCCTTGAAGTGCCACACTCCTCGCTCTCACTTACCCTTGCAGTGCCACACTCCTCGCTCTCACACTTGCAGTGCCACACTCGCTGTCTCTTACCCTTGCAGTGCCACACTCCACGCTCTCTCTTACCCTTGCAGTGCCACACTCCTCGCTCTCTTACCCTTGCAGTGCCACACTCCTCGCTCTCACTTACCCTTGCAGTGCCACCCTCCTCGCTCTCACTTACCCTTGCAGTGCCACACTCCTCGATCTCTCTTACCCTTGCAGTGCCACACTCCTCGCTCTCACTTACCCTTGGAGTGCCACACTCCTCGCTCTCACTGACCCTTGCAGTGCCACACTCCTCGCTCTCTTACCCTTGCAGTGCCACACTCCTCGCTCTCACTTACCCTTGCAGTGCCACACTCCTCGATCTCTCTTACCCTTGCAGTGCCACACTCCTCGCTCTCACTTACCCTTGCAGTGCCACACTCCTCGCTCTCACTTACCCTTGCAGAGCCACGCTCCTCGCTCTCACTTACCCTTGCAGTGCCACACTCCTCGCTCTCACCCTTGCAGTGCCACACTCCTCGCTCTCACCCTTGCCGTGCCACACTCCTCGCTCTCACCCTTGCAGTGCCACACTCCTCGCTCTCACTTACCCTTGCAGTGCCACACTCCTCGCTCTCACCCTTGCAGTGCCACACTCCTCGCTCTCACCCTTGCCGTGCCACACTCCTCGCTCTCACCCTTGCAGTGCCACACTCCTCGCTCTCACTTACCCTTGCAGTGCCACACTCCTCGCTCTCATTTACCCTTGCAGTGCCACACTCCTCGCTCTCTATTACCCTTGCAGTGCCACACTCCTCGCACTCTATTACCCTTGCAGTGCCACACTCCTCGCTCTCTCTTACCCTTGCAGTACCACACTCCTCGCTCTCACTTACCCTTGCAGTGCCACACTCCTCGCTCTCACTTACCCTTGCAGTGCCACACCGCTCGCTCTCTCTTACCCTTGCAGTGCCACACTCCTCGCTCTCACTTACCCTTGCAGTGCCACACTCCTCGCTCTCACTTACCCTTGCAGTGTCACACTCCTCGCTCTCACTTACCCTTGCAGCGTCACACTCCTCGCTCTCACTTACCCTTGCAGTGCCACACTCCTCGCTCTCACTTACCCTTGCACTGCCACACTCCTCGCTCTCTCTTACACTTGCAGTGCCACGCTCCTCGCTCTCACTTACCCTTGCAATGCCACACTCGCTCTTTCTTACCCTTGCAGTGCCACACTCCTCGCTCTCTCTTACCCTTGCAGTGCCACACTCCTCGCTCTCACCCTTGCAGTGCCACACTCCTCGCTCTCACCCTTGCCGTGCCACACTCCTCGCTCTCACTTACCCTTGCAGTGCCACACTCCTCGCTCTCACTTACCCTTGCAGTGCCACACTCCTCGCTCTCACTTACCCTTGCAGAGCCACACTCCTCGCTCTCACTTACCCTTGCAGTGCCACACTCCTCGCTCTCACTTACCCTTGCAGTGCCACACTCCTCGCTCTTACCCTTGCAGTGCCACACTCCTCGCTCTCACTGACCCTTGCAGTGCCACACTTGCTCTCACTTACCCTTGCAGTGCCACACTCCTCGCTCTCTCTTACCCTTGCAGTGCCACACTCCTCGCTCTCACCCTTGCAGTGCCACACTCCTCGCTCTCACCCTTGCCGTGCCACACTCCTCGCTCTCACTTACCCTTGCAGTGCCACACTCCTCGCTCTCACTTACCCTTGCAGTGCCACACTCCTCGCTCTCACTTACCCTTGCAGAGCCACACTCCTCGCTCTCACTTACCCTTGCAGTGCCACACTCCTCGCTCTCACTTACCCTTGCAGTGCCACACTCCTCGCTCTTACCCTTGCAGTGCCACACTCCTCGCTCTCACTGACCCTTGCAGTGCCACACTCCTCGCTCTCACTTACCCTTGCAGTGCCACACTCCTCGCTCTCACTTACCCTTGCAGTGCCACACTCCTCGCTCTCACTTACCCTTGCAGAGCCACACTCCTCGCTCTCACTTACCCTTGCAGTGCCACACTCCTCGCTCTCACTTACCCTTGCAGTGCCACACTCCTCGCTCTCACCCTTGCAGTGCCACACTCCTCGCTCTCACCCTTGCAGTGCCACACTCCTCGCTCTCACTTACCCTTGCAGTGCCACACTCCTCGCTCTCACTGACCCTTGCAGTGCCACACTCCTCGCTCTCACTTACCCTTGCAGTGTCACACTCCTCGCTCTCACCCTTGCAGTGCCACACTCCTCGCTCTCACTCACCCTTGCAGTGCCACACTCCTCGCTCTCACTTACTCTTGCAGTGCCACACTCCTCGCTCTCACTGACCCTTGCAGTGCCACACTCCTCGCTCTCACTTACCCTTGCAGTGCCACACTCCTCGCTCTCACTTACCCTTGCAGTGCCACACTCCTCGCTCTCTCTTACCCTTGCAGTGCCACACTCCTCGCTCTCACTGACCCTTGCAGTGCCACACTCCTCGCTCTCTCTTACCCTTGCAGTGCCACACTCCTCGCTCTCACTTACCCTTGCAGTGCCACACTCCTCGCTCTCACTTACCCTTGCAGTGCCACACTCCTCGCTCTGACTGACCCTTGCAGTGCCACACTCCTCGCTCTCACTGACCCTTGCAGTGCCACACTCCTCGCTCTCTCTTACCCTTGCAGTGCCACACTCCTCGCTCTCACTTACCCTTGCAGTGCCACACTCCTCGCTCTGACTGACCCTTGCAGTGCCACACTCCTCGCTCTCACTGACCCTTGCAGTGCCACACTCCTCGCTCTCACTTACCTTTGCAGTGCCACACTCCTCGCTCTCACTTACCTTTGCAGTGCCACACTCCTCGCTCTCACTGACCCTTGCAGTGCCACACTCCTCGCTCTCACTTACCTTTGCAGTGCCACACTCCTCGCTCTCACTTACCCTTGCAGTGCCACACTCCTCGCTCTCACTTACCCTTGCAGTGCCACACTCCTCGCTCTCACTTACCCTTGCAGTGCCACACTCCTCGCTCTCACTTACCCTTGCAGTGCCACACTCCTCGCTCTCACTTACCCTTGCAGTGCCACTCTCCTCACTCTCACTTACCCTTGCAGTGCCACTTTCCTCGCTCTCACTTACCCTTGCAGTACCACACTCCTCGCTCTCACTTACCCTTGCAGTGCCACACTCCTCGCTCTCACTTACCCTTGCAGTGCCACACTCGCTCTCTCTTACCCTTGCAGTGCCACGCTCCTCGCTCTCACTCACCCTTGCAGTGCCACACTCCTCGCTCTCACTTACCCTTGCAGTGCCACACTCCTCGCTCTCACTTACCCTTGCAGTGCCACGCTCCTCGCTCTCACCCTTGCAGTGCCACACTCCTCGCTCTCTTACCCTTGCAGTGCCACACTCCTCGCTATCACTCACCCTTGCAGTGCCACACTCCTCGCTCTCACTTACCCTTGCAGTGCCACACTCCTCGCTCTCACTTACCCTTGCAGTGCCACACTCCTCGCTCTCTCTTACCCTTGCAGTGCCACACTCCTCGCTCTCTCTTACCCTTGCAGTGCCACACTCCTCGCTCTCACTTACCCTTGCAGTGCCACACTCCTTGCTCTCACACTCGCAGTGCCACACTCCTCGCTCTCTCTTACCCTTGCAGTGCTACACTCCTTGCTCTCTCTTACCCTTGCAGTGCCACACTCGCTCTCTCTTACCCTTGCAGTGCCACACTCCTCGCTATCACTCACCCTTGCAGTGCCACACTCCTCGCTCTCACTTACCCTTGCAGTGCTACACTCCTCGCTCTCTCTTACCCTTGCAGTGCCACACTCCTCGCTCTCACGTACCCTTGCAGTGCCACAATCCTCGCTCTCACTTACCCTTGCAGTGCCACACTCGCTCTCTCTTACCCTTGCAGTGCCACACTCCTCGCTCTCATTTACCCTTGCAGAACCACTTTCCTCGCTCTCACTGACCCTTGCCGTGCCACTCCTCGTTCTCACTTACCCTTGCAGTGCCACACTCGCTCTCTCTTACCCTTGCAGTGCCACACTCCTCGCTCTCATTTACCCTTGCAGTGCCACACTCCTCGCTCTCACTTACCCTTGCAGTGCCACACTCCTCGCTCTCACACTTGCAGTGCCACACTCGCTCTCTCTTACCCTTGCAGTGCCACACTCCTCGCTCTCACTTACCCTTGCAGTGCCACACTCCTCGCTCTCACTTACCCTTGCAGTGCCACACTCCTCGCTCTCACACTTGCAGTGCCACACTCGCTCTCTCTTACCCTTGCAGTGCCACACTCCTCGCTCTCACTTACCCTTGAAGTGCCACACTCCTCGCTCTCACTTACCCTTGCAGTGCCACACTCCTCGCTCTCACTTACCCTTGAAGTGCCACACTCCTCGCTCTCACTTACCCTTGCAGTGCGATACTCCTCGCTCTCACACTTGCAGTGCCACACTCGCTGTCTCTTACCCTTGCAGTGCCACACTCCACGCTCTCTCTTACCCTTGCAGTGCCACACTCCTCGATCTCTCTTACCCTTGCAGTGCCACAGTCCTCGCTCTCTTACCCTTGCAGTGCCACACTCCTCGCTCTCACTTACCCTTGCAGTGCCACACTCCTCGATCTCTCTTACCCTTGCAGTGCCACACTCCTCGCTCTCACTGACCCTTGCAGTGCCACACTCCTCGCTCTCACTTACCCTTGCAGTGCCACACTCCTCGCTCTCACTTACCCTTGCAGTGCCACACTCCTCGATCTCTCTTACCCTTGCAGTGCCACACTCCTCGCTCTCACTTACCCTTGGAGTGCCACACTCCTCGCTCTCACTGACCCTTGCAGTGCCACACTCCTCGCTCTCACTTACCCTTGCAGTGCCACACTCCTCGCTCTCACTTACCCTTGGAGTGCCACACTCCTCGCTCTCACTGACCCTTGCAGTGCCACACTCCTCGCTCTCACTTACCCTTGCAGTGCCACACTCCTCGCTCTCACTTACCCTTGCAGTGCCACACTCCTCGCTCTCACTTACCCTTGCAGTGCCACACTCCTCGCTCTCACTTACCCTTGCAGTGCCACACTCCTCGATCTCTCTTACCCTTGCAGTGCCACACTCCTCGCTCTCACTTACCCTTGCAGTGCCACACTCCTCGCTCTTACTTACCCTTGCAGTGCCACACTCCTCGCTCTCACTTCCCCTTGCAGTGCCACACTCCTCGCTCTCACTCACACTTGCAGTGCCACACTCCTCGCTCTCACTCACACTTGCAGAGCCACGCTCCTCGCTCTCACTTACCTTTGCAGTGCCACACTCCTCGCTCTCACTTACCCTTGCAGTGCCACACTCCTCGCTCTCTCTTACCCTTGCAGTGCCACACTCCTCGCTCTCACTGACCCTTGCAGTGCCACACTCCTCGCTCTCATTTACCCTTGCAGTGCCACACTCCTCGCTCTCACTCACCCTTGCAGTGCCACACTCCTCGCTCTCACTCACCCTTGCAGTGCCACACTCCTCACTCTCACTTACCCTTGCAGTGCCACACTCCTCGCTCTCACTTACCCTTGCAGTGCCACACTCCTCGCTCTCATTTACCCTTGCAGTGCCACACTCCTCGCTCTCTCTTACCCTTGCAGTGCCACACTCCTCGCTCTCACTTCCCCTTGCAGTGCCACACTCCTCGCTCTCACTTACCCTTGCAGTGCCACACTCCTCGCTCTCACTGACCCTTGCAGTGCCACACTCCTCGCTCTCACTTACCCTTGCAGTGCCACGCTCCTCGCTCTCACTTACCCTTGCAGTGCCACACTCCTCGCTCTCACTCACCCTTGCAGTGCCACACTCCTCGCTCTCACTCACCCTTGCAGTGCCACACTCCTCGCTCTCACTTACCCTTGCAGTGCCACACTCGCTCTCACCCTTGCAGTGCCACACTCCTCGCTCTCACTTACCCTTGCAGTGCCACACTCCTCGCTCTCACTTACCCTTGCACTGCCACACTCCTCGCTCTCTCTTACCCTTGCAGTGCCACACTCCTCGCTCTCACTTACCCTTGCAGTGCCACACTCCTCGCTCTCACTTACCCTTGCAGTGCCACACTCCTCGCTCTCACTTACCCTTGCAGTGCCACACTCCTCGCTCTCACTTACCCTTGCACTGCCACACTCCTCGCTCTCTCTTACCCTTGTAGTGCCACACTCCTCGCTCTCACTTACCCTTGCAGTGCCACACTCCTCGCTCTCACTTACCCTTGCACTGCCACACTCCTCGCTCTCACTTACCCTTGTAGTGCCACACTCCTCGCTCTCTCTTACCCTTGCAGTGCCACACTCCTCGCTCTCACTTACCCTTGCACTGCCACACTCCTCGCTCTCTCTTACCCTTGCAGTGCCACACTCCTCGCTCTCACTTACCCTTGCACTGCCACACTCCTCGCTCTCTCTTACCCTTGCAGTGCCACGCTCCTCGCTCTCACTTACCTTTGCAGTGCCACACTCCTCGCTCTCTCTTACCCTTGCAGTGCCACACTCCTCGCTCTCTCTTACACTTGCAGTGCCACGCTCCTCGCTCTCTCTTACCCTTGCAGTGCCACGCTCCTCGCTCTCTCTTACCCTTGCAGTGCCACACTCCTCGCTCTCTCTTACCCTTGCAGTGCCACACTCCTCGCTCTCACTTACACTTGCAGTGCCACGCTCCTCGCTCTCACTTACCTTTGCAGTGCCACACTCCTCGCTCTCTCTTACCCTTGCAGTGCCACACTCCTCGCTCTCTCTTACCCTTGCAGTGCCACGCTCCTCGCTCTCACTTACCTTTGCAGTGCCACACTCCTCGCTCTCTCTTACCCTTGCAGTGCCACACTCCTCGCTCTCACTTACCCTTGCAGTGCCACACTCCTCGCTCTCACTTACCCTTGCAGTGCCACACTCCTCGCTCTCACTTACCCTTGCAGTGCCACACTCCTCGCTCTCACTTACCCTTGCAGTGCCACACTCCTCGCTCTCACTTACCCTTGCAGTGCCACTCCTCGCTCTCACTTACCCTTGCAGTGCCACACTCCTCGCTCTCACTTACCCTTGCAGTGCCACACTCCTCGCTCTCACTTACCCTTGCAGTGCCACGCTCCTCGCTCTCACTTACCCTTGCAGTGCCACACTCCTCGCTCTCACTTACCCTTGCAGTGCGTAGTAGATCGTTCATCTTCTTCCTGCACTGGACCCAGTCCCTCTGCTGTAGCCCACATCTGGCGACCTCTTCCGCGATCTCCGTCCAGGCGACCTTGGTGAGGCGCGAGGATCTCTTTCCGTCAGCCGGGTATAGGACCTCCTGCCGTTCTCGGACCCCCTGGAGGAGGACCTGTAGAGAGGCCTCGTTGAACCGTGGGGCGATCCTGTGTCTGCTCTGCGGCACGATTTGCATTTTCACACTCCGCCTCTTGGTTTGCAAAGATAAGAGGGGGTAAGCAGGCCACTCCTGACTCGAGGCTTGTCAGATCCACGCTGGGAGAGGACCTTTGCAAAGTTGCTGTCCACTGCGGGGAGATCTTTCAGTCATTCACAATGCTGTTGGCAGATAGGGGGTAAAACAATCTTTAAAAACTGCAGATAGGGCTGAATGAGAGAGCGAGCGAGGGCATGAGGGGGGGGGGAGGAATCAAGGAAGAGAGAGGGGGGGCGAGAGAGAAATGGGTGAGAAAGAGAGAAAGGGGGCGAGAAAGAAGGGGTGAAAAACAAGAGGTAGAGAAAAAGAGCAAGGAAGAGAATGAGAGAGGGGAAGTGAGATAGAGAGGGGAGGGGAGAGAGAGGGGAAGCGAGAGAGAGAGGGGAAGAGAGAGACAGGGGGAAGAGAGAGAGAAAGGGGAAAAGAGGAGTACAAGATAGAGAGAGGAAGAGAGAGAATGGAAAGAGCGAGAAGATGGAAGAGGGGAAGAGAGCAAGTGAGGTGCGACGAGAGTGAGGTGGGAAGAGACAGAAAGGGGGAACAGAGAGGGAGCGAGAGAGAGAGGGGGGGTGAGAGAGAGAAAGGGGTGAGGGGGTGAGAGAGATAGAGGGGGTGAGAGAGATAGAGGGGGTGAGAGAGATAGAGGGGGGTGAGAGATAGAGGGGGGGGCGAGAGAGAGGGGGCGAGAGAGTGGGGGGTGAGAGAGAGAAAGGGGGCGAGAGAGAGAGAAAGGGGGAGAGAGAGAGGGGGGGCGAGAGAGAGAGAGGGGGGCGAGAGAGAGGGGGCAAGAGAGAGATAGAGAGGGGGGGTGAGAGAGAAAGGGATGAGTGAGAGTGAAAGGGGTGAGAGAGAGAGAAAGGGGTTCGAGAGAGTGAGGGACGATAGAGAGAGGGGGGAAGAGAGAGAGAGGGACGAGAGAGTGAGGGGGAAGAGAGAGGGGTAAGAGAGAAAGGGGGGGGAAGAGAAAGGGGAAGAGAGAGGGGGGGATGAGAGCGAGGGAGGGCAACAAGAAAGAGAGAGAGGGGGGGTGAGAGAGAGAGAGTGGGACGTGAGAGGGGGACGAGAGAGAGAGGAAGAGAAACAGTCGGGGGAAGAGGGAGAGTGAGGTGGGAACAGAGAGAGAGGGGGGATGAGAGAGGGACGAGAGAGGGGGGGGAGGTGTGGGGGGTAGGGAGGTGTGAGGGGGGTAGGGAGGCGTGAGGGGGTAGAGAGGAATGAGGGGGTAGGGAGGAATAGGGGTAGGGAGGTGTGAGGGGGTAGGGAGGTGTGAGGGGGCTAGGGAGGTGTGAGGGGGCTAGGGAGGTGTGAGGGGGCTAGGGAGGTGTGAGGGGGCTAGGGAGGTGTGAGAGGGGTAGAGAGGTGTGGTGGTAGGGAGGTATGAGGGTGGTAGGGAGAGGGGTAGGGAGGTGTGTGGGGTGTGGTAGGGTGTTGTGAGGGGGTTCATGGTTTTGGGGGGTAGGGAGAGCCTAGGGATCTGTGGAGGGGATGGTAGGGAGATGGAGGGGGGTGGTAGGGAGGTCTGGAGGGGGTGGGAGGGAGGTGTGGAGGGACGGTAGGGAGGGGTGGTAGGAAGGTGTGGGTGGTGTGAGTTGGTGACGGAGGGTGCTGGTGCAGGGGGGGGGGCGGAGATGTGTGGGAGGAGGTCTCAGGAGTGCAGCATCCAGGGAAGACAGACGGAGATGGAATCGGGAAAAGAGCTGAGGTGCTGGGGTAAGGGATCTGGGGTGAGGGGGGTTGGATCTGGGGGGGGAGGAGGAGCTGGGAGGAGGAGGAGCTGGGAGGAGGAGGAGCTGGGGGGGGTGGAGCTAGGGGGGTGGGGGGAAGGGGAGGGGAAGGAGGAGCTGGAGGGGAGGGAGATGCTGGGGGGGGAGGAGGAGCTGGGGGGGAGGAGGAGCTGGGGGGGGAGGAGGAGCTGGGGGGGAGGAGGAGCTGGGGGGGAGGAGGAGCTGGGGGGGGAGGAGGAGCTGAGGGGGGGAGGAGGAGTTGGGGGGGAGGAGGAGTTGGGGGGGAGGAGGAGTTGGGGGGGAGGAGGAGTTGGGGGGGAGGAGGAGTTGGGGGGGAGGAGGAGTTGGGGGGGGAGGAGGAGTTGGGGGGAGGAGGAGTTGGGGGGGAGGAGGAGTTGGGGGGGGAGGAGGAGTTGGGGGGAGGAGGAGTTGGGGGGGGAGGAGGAGTTGGGGGGAGGAGGAGTTGGGGGGGAGGAGGAGTTGGGGGGGGAGGAGGAGTTGGGGGGGGAGGAGGAGTTGGGGGGGGAGGAGGAGTTGGGGGGGGAGGAGGAGTTGGGGGGGGAGGAGGAGTTGGGGGGGGAGGAGGAGTTGGGGGGGGGAGGAGGAGTTGGGGGGGGAGGAGGAGTTGGGGGGGAGGAGGAGTTGGGGGGGGGAGGAGGAGTTGGGGGGGGAGGAGGAGTTGGGGGGGGAGGAGGAGTTGGGGGGGGGGAGGAGGAGTTGGGGGGGGAGGAGGAGTTGGGGGGGGAGGAGGAGTTGGGGGGGGAGGAGGAGTTGGGGGGGGAGGAGGAGTTGGGGGGGAGGAGGAGTTGGGGGGGGAGGAGGAGTTGGGGGGGGAGGAGGAGCTGGGGGGGGAGGAGGAGTTGGGGGGGGAGGAGGAGCTGGGGGGAGGAGGAGGAGCTGGGGGGAGGAGGAGGAGCTGGGGGGAGGAGGAGGAGCTGGGGGGAGGAGGAGGAGCTGGGGGGAGGAGGAGGAGCTGGGGGGAGGAGGAGGAGCTGGGGGGAGGAGGAGGAGCTGGGGGGAGGAGGAGGAGCTGGGGGGAGGAGGAGGAGCTGGGGGGAGGAGGAGGAGCTGGGGGGAGGAGGAGGAGCTGGGGGGAGGAGGAGGAGCTGGGGGGAGGAGGAGGAGCTGGGGGGAGGAGGAGGAGCTGGGGGGAGGAGGAGGAGCTGGGGGAGGAGGAGGAGCTGGGGAGGAGGAGGAGGAGCTGGGGGGAGGAGGGGGAGGAGGAGGAGGAGCTGGGGGGAGGAGGAGGAGGAGGAGCTGGGGGGAGGAGGAGGAGGAGCTGGGGGGAGGAGGAGGAGGAGCTGGGGGAGGAGGAGGAGGAGGAGCTGGGGGGAGGAGGAGGAGCTGGGGGGAGGAGGAGGAGCTGGGGGGAGGAGGAGGAGGAGCTGGGGGGAGGAGGAGGAGCTGGGGGGAGGAGGAGGAGCTGGGGGGAGGAGGAGGAGCTGGGGGGAGGAGGAGCTGGGGGGAGGAGGAGGAGCTGGGGGGAGGAGGAGGAGCTGGGGGGAGGAGGAGGAGCTGGGGGGAGGAGGAGGAGCTGGGGGGAGGAGGAGCTGGGGGGAGGAGGAGGGAGCTGGGGGGTGGAGGAGGATCTGGGGGGAGGAGGAGGAGCTGGGGGGGAGGAGGAGGAGCTGGGAGGAGGAGGAGCTGGGGGAGGAGGAGGAGGAGCTGGGGGAGGAGGAGGAGCTGGGGGGAGGAGGAGGAGGGGCTGGGGGGAGGAGGAGGGGCTGGGGGAGAGGAGGGGCTGGGGGGAGGAGGAGGAGCTGGGGGGAGGGAGCTGGAGGAGGAGGAGCTGGGGGGAGGAGGAGGAGCTGGGGGGAGGAGGAGGAGACTGGGGGAGGAGGAGGAGCTGGGGGGAGGAGGAGCTGGGGAGGAGGAGGAGGAGCTGGGGGGAGGAGAGGAGGAGCTGAGGGGAGGAGGAGGAGCTGGGGGGAGGAGGAGGAGCTGGGGGGAGGAGGAGGAGCTGGGGGGAGGAGGAGCTGGGGGGAGGAGGAGGAGCTGGGGGAGGAGGAGGAGGAGCTGGGGGGAGGAGGAGCTGGGGGGAGGAGGAGGAGCTGGGGGGAGGAGGAGGAGGAGCTGGGGGGAGGAGGAGAGCTGGGGGGAGGAGGAGGAGCTGGGGGGAGAGGAGGAGGAGCTGGGGAGGAGGAGGAGCTGGGGGGAGGAGGAGGAGCTGGGGGAGGAGGAGGAGGAGGAGCTGGGGGAGGAGAGGAGCTGGGGGAGGAGGAGGAGCTGGGGGGAGGAGGAGGAGCTGGGGGGAGGAGGAGGAGCTGGGGGGAGGAGGAGGAGCTGGGGGGAGGAGGAGCTGGGGGAGGAGGAGCTGGGGGAGGAGGAGGAGCTGGGGGGAGGAGGAGAGCTGGGGGGAGGAGGAGGAGCTGGGGGGAGGAGGAGCTGGGGGAGGAGGAGCTGGGGGGAGGAGGAGCTGGGGGGAGGAGGAGCTGGGGGAGGAGGAGGAGCTGGGGAGGAGGAGGAGCTGGGGGGGGAGGAGGAGGAGCTGGGGGGCGGAGGAGGAGGAGCTGGGGGGAGGAGGAGGAGCTGGGGGGAGGAGGAGGAGCTGGGGGGAGGAGGAGAGCTGGGGGGAGGAGGAGGAGCTGGGAGGAGGAGGAGCTGGGAGGAGGAGGAGCTGGGGGGAGGAGGAGGAGCTGGGGGGAGGAGGAGGAGCTGGGGGAGGAGGAGGAGCTGGGGGGGAGGAGGAGGAGCTGGGGGGGGGAGGAGGAGGAGCTGGGGGGAGGAGGAGGACGCTGGGGGGAGGAGGAGGAGCTGGGGGGAGGAGGAGGAGCTGGGGGGAGGAGGAGGAGGAGCTGGGGGGAGGAGGAGGAGGAGCTGGGGGAGGAGGAGGAGGAGCTGGGGGGAGGAGGAGGAGCTGGGGGGAGGAGGAGGAGGAGCTGGGGGAGGAGGAGGAGGAGCTGGGGGGAGGAGGAGGAGGAGCTGGGGGAGGAGGAGGAGGAGCTGGGGGGAGGAGGAGGGGCTGGGGGGAGGAGGAGGGGCTGGGGGGAGGAGGAGGAGCTGGGGGGGAGGAGGAGGAGCTGGGGGAGGAGGAGGAGCTGGGGGGAGGAGGAGGAGCTGGGGGAGGAGGAGGAGCTGGAGGAGGAGGAGCTGGGGGGAGGAGGAGGAGCTGGGGGGAGGAGGAGGAGCTGGGGGGAGGAGGAGGAGCTGGGGGAGGAGCTGGGGGGGGAGGAGGAGGAGCTGGGGGGAGGAGCTGGGGGGAGGAGCTGGGGGGAGGAGCTGGGGGGAGGAGCTGGGGGGAGGAGGAGGAGCTGTGGGAGGAGCTGGGGGGAGGAGGAGGAGCTGGGGGGAGGAGGAGGAGCTGGGGGGAGGAGGAGCTGGGGGGAGGAGGAGCTGGGGGGGGAGGAGGAGGAGCTGGGGGGAGGAGGAGGAGCTGGGGGGAGGAGGAGGAGCTGGGGGGAGGATGAGGAGGAGCTGGGGGGAGGAGCTGGGGGGAGGAGGAGGAGCTGGGGGGAGGAGGAGGAGCTGGGGGGAGGAGGAGGAGCTGGGGGAGGAGGAGGAGCTGGGGGGAGGAGGAGGAGCTGGGGGGAGGAGGAGGAGCTGGGGGGAGGAGGAGGAGCTGGGGGGAGGAGGAGGAGCTGGGGGGAGGAGGAGGAGCTGGGGGGAGGAGGAGGAGCTGGGGGAGGAGGAGGAGCTGGGGGGAGGAGGAGCTGGGGGAGGAGGAGGAGCTGGGGGGAGGAGGAGCTGGGGGGAGGAGGAGGAGCTGGGGGGAGGAGGAGCTGGGGGGAGGAGGAGAGGAGCTGGGGGGAGGAGGAGGAGGAGCTGGGGGGAGGAGGAGGAGGAGCTGGGGGGAGGAGGAGAGGAGCTGGGGGGGAGGAGGAGGAGCTGGGGGAGGAGGAGGAGCTGGGGGGAGGAGGAGGAGCTGGGAGGAGGAGGAGCTGGGGGAGGAGGAGGAGCTGGGGGAGGAGGAGGAGCTGGGGGGGAGGGGGAGGAGCTGGGGGGGAGGGGGGAGGAGCTGGGGGGGAGGGGGAGGAGCTGGGGGGGAGGAGGAGCTGGGGGGAGGAGGAGGAGCTGGGGGGGAGGGGGAGGAGCTGGGGGGGAGGGGGAAGAGCTGGGGGGAGGGGAGGAGCTGGGGGGGAGGGGAAGAGCTGGGGGGGAGGGGGAGGAGCTGGGGGGGAGGGGGAGGAGCTGGGGGGGAGGGGGAGGAGCTGGGGGGGAGGGGGAGGAGCTGGGGGGGGAGGGGGAGGAGCTGGGGGGAGGGGGAGGAGCTGGGGGGGAGGGGGAGGAGCTGGGGGGGAGGGGGAGGAGCTGGGGGGAGGGGAGGAGCTGGGGGGGAGGGGGAGGAGGAGGAGCTGGGGGAGGGAGAGGAGGAGGAGCTGGGGGAGGGAGAGGAGGAGGAGCTGGGGAGGGAGAGGAGGAGGAGCTGGGGGGGGGGGGAGGGGGAGGAGGAGGAGGAGCTGGGGGGGAGGGGGGGGGAGGGGAGGAGGAGGAGGAGCTGGGGGGGAGGGGGGGGGAGGGGGAGGAGGAGGAGGAGCTGGGGGGGAGGGGGAGGAGGAGGAGGAGGAGCTGGGGGGGAGGAGGAGGAGGAGGAGCTGGGGGGGAGGAGGAGGAGGAGCTGGGGGGAGGGGGAGGAGGAGGAGCTGGGGGGGAGGGGGAGGAGGAGGAGCTGGGGGGGAGGGGGAGGAGGAGGAGCTGGGGGAGGGGGAGAGAGGAGCTGGGGGGGAGGAGGAGGAGCTGGGGGGGGAGGAGGAGGAGCTGGGGGGAGGAGGAGCTGGGGGGAGGGCAGGAGGGAGCTGGGGGGGAGGAGAGGAGCTGGGGGGGAGGGAGGAGGAGGAGGAGCTGGGGGGGGAGGAGGAGGAGAGGAGCTGGGGGGGGGAGGAGGAGGAGGAGCTGGGGGGGGGAGGAGGAGGAGGAGCTGGGGGGGAGGAGGAGGAGCTGGGGGGGGGGAGGAGGAGGAGGAGGAGCTGGGGGGGGAGGAGGAGGAGGAGCTGGGGGGAGGGAGCTGGGGGGAGGAGCTGGGGAGGAGGAGCTGGTGGGGAGGAGGAGCTGGTGGGGGAGGAGGAGCTGGGGGGGGGAGGAGGAGCTGGGGGGGGGAGGAGGAGCTGGGGGGGGGAGGAGGAGCTGGGGGGGGGAGGAGGAGCTGGGGGGGGAGGAGGAGCTGGGGGGGAGGAGGAGCTGGGGGGTAGGAGGAGCTGGGGGGGAGGAGGAGGAGCTGAGGGGGGGGAGGGGGGGAGGGGGGGGGGGGAGGGGGGGGAGGGGGGGGAGGGGGGGAGGGGGGGAGGGGGGGAGGAGGAGGGGGGGGAGGGGGGGGAGGAGGAGCTGGGGGAGGGGGGGGGGAGGAGGAGCTGGGGGAGGGGGAGGAGGAGGAGGAGCTGGGGGAGGGGGAGAGGAGGAGGAGCTGGGGGAGGGGGAGGAGGAGCTGGGGGAGGGGGAGGAGGAGCTGGGGAGGGGGAGGAGGAGCTGGGGGAGGGGGAGGAGGAGGAGCTGGGGGGGAGGAGGAGGAGCTGGGGGGGAGGAGGAGGAGGAGCTGGGGGGGAGGAGGAGGAGGAGGAGCTGGGGGGGAGGAGGAGCTGGGGGGGAGGAGGAGCTGGGGGGAGGAGGAGGAGGAGCTGGGGAGGAGGAGGAGCTGGGGTGGAGGAGGAGGAGGAGGAGCTGGGGGAGGAGGAGGAGGAGCTGGGGAGGAGGAGGAGGAGCTGGGGTGGAGGAGGAGGAGGAGGAGCTGGGGGGAGGAGGAGGAGAGGAGCTGGGGGGAGGAGGAGGAGGAGGAGCTGGGGGGAGGAGGAGGAGGAGCTGGGGGGAGGGGGGAGGAGGAGGAGCTGGGGTGAGGAGAGGAGCTGGGGGGAGGGGAGGAGGAGGAGCTGGGGTGAGGAAGAGAGCTGGGGGGAGGAGGAGGAGGAGGAGCTGGGGGGAGGAGGAGAGCTGGGGGGAGGAGGAGCTGGGGGGGAGGAGGAGCTGGGGGGAGGAGGAGCTGGGGGGGGAGGAGGAGCTGGGGGGGAGGAGGAGCTGGGGGTGGAGGAGGAGCTGGAGGGGGGGGAGGAGGACTGGGGGGAGGAGGAGGAGGAGCTGGGGGGGAGGAGGAGCTGGGGGGGAGGAGGAGGAGGAGCTGGGGGGGAGGAGGAGCTGGGGGGGAGGAGGAGGAGCGGGGGGGAGGAGGAGCGGGGGGGAGGAGGAGCTGGGGGAGGAGGAGGAGGAGCGGGGGGGAGGAGGAGCTGGGGGGGAGGAGGAGGAGCTGGGGGGGAGGAGGAGGAGGAGCTGGGGGGGAGGAGGAGCTGGGGGGGAGGAGGAGCTGGGGGGGAGGAGGAGCTGGGGGGGAGGAGGAGCTGGGGGGGAGGAGGAGCTGGGGGGAGGAGGAGCTGGGGGGAGGAGGAGCTGGGGGGGAGGAGGAGCTGGGGGGAGGAGGAGCTGGGGGGGAGGAGGAGCTGGGGGGGAGGAGGAGCTGGGGGGAGGAGGAGCTGGGGGGGGGGAGGAGGAGCTGGGGGGGGGGAGGAGGAGCTGGGGGGGGGGAGGAGGAGCTGGGGGGGGGAGGAGGAGCTGGGGGGGGGAGGAGGAGCTGGGTGTGGTGTTGGGTGTTCTAACACACAGAAGAGCCAACACAGTTGCATATGGTACAACACTTGTTTATTTAAACTTGCTATTTACAACTTGGTCTTTGCACTCTGCACGTGGGGGGCTCCCTGCTTGTGGTGTTTCAACAGCTCTTTCATGCTTCCTTCTCCCCAGACCTACTGACCTCCAGGTGTCGTGCTCGTGCTTTTTATGTGGTTGGTGTTCTTGTCTGTGATTGGTTGTGGTGTTGTGTACTCTGATTTGCCTGTTAGTGTGTCCATCATGATGTGTGTGTTTGAATATCATGACATCCCCCCTTTTTACAAAGATATGTGCCTACGTGGTAATAAATATGATCGTGACGTGAGTGCATCTAAGAGTGTGTGTGTGTCTGTGTGCAGCATGTGTCTATGACGGAACTATGTACATGGGGCGATGTCGAGTGCGTCACATGAATCCAGTTGTACCATAACATAACAGAAATGCGAACGAGAGAAGAAGAAAAAAAATTTTGAACAGTTGTCCAGTCAGACGACATCTGGAACGATAAACAACAACAGGTTATCATGTAAAATTGTCCAACTTATTAAACATATGAACTGTATTATAAGTCCATTCTAATGGGTTTGCGACGAATTCGGGTTGACCGCCTTAAGGGTGGATCAAGAACCACCGGCTGCTGTGCAGGCATGGCCATGGGTGGCGATGGAAAGGGCGTGATGTGCGGCAGCTCCACAAAGTCATCCTCGGAAGCCTGTTGAGGATCTGGCGTGTTGTGTGGCTGTGAACGTGGAAGTCGGCGAAGGGCGCGCCGATTGCGGCGACGCACGGAACCATCCGGCATGCGAACCAGGAACGAGCGGGGAGCCACTTGTCGGAGGACTTCGGCCGGTGCTGACCAGCCACCATACGGTTGATGGACGCGTACTTTGTCTCCGGAGGACAGGGGGGGCAGGTCCGTCGCTCGTGGTCGTACCGACCTTTCTGGCGATCACGCTGCAGTTGCATGTCCCGAAGAACCGCCTCATGGTCTGTTGTCGGTGCCAGGACGAAGGTACCGTCGTCCTGAGGGAGCGACCCATTAGTAGCTGCGCTGGCGAGAGGCCCGTGGATAACGGGGCCGATCGATAGGCCAGCAAGGCAAGGTTAAAGTCCGATCCGGCATCAGCCGCCTTGCACAGGAGCCGCTTTGCGATGTGGACACCCTTTTCAGCCTTCCCGTTCGATTGTGGATGCAGAGGGCTGGATGTCACATGAGTGAAACCATATGCTGCGGCAAAGGACGACCATTCACGGCTGGCAAAACAAGGTCCATTGTCTGACATGACAGTCCTTGGAATGCCATGGCGAGCAAACGTTTCCTTGCAGGCCCCAATGACTGCGGACGACGTCAGATCATGGAGAGGCATGACTTCCGGGTAGTTTGAGAAGTAGTCTATAATAACAATGTAATCTCTGCGAGCGCGTGAAATAGGTCAACACCCACCTTCGCCCAGGGGGACGTCACCATCTCGTGTGGTAGAAGTGTTTCCGGAGGTTGCGCCGGCTGAAACCTCTGACAGGTTGTGCAGTTGAGCACCATGTTGGCTATGTCTTCATTAATACCCGGCCAATATACCGCCGCCCGGGCCCTTCGTCTGCATTTTTCGACACCCAAGTGGCCTTCGTGTAGTTGACGAAGAATCATCTGGCGCACACTGTGTGGAATGACGATCCTATGCGATTTCATAAGGACCCCGTCTATATTGGTGAGATCATCTCGCACATTGTAAAACTGGGGGCACTGCCCTTTTAGCCACCCTTCCGTCATGTGGCGCATCACTCGCTGCAGCAGAGGGTCAGTCGCCGTCTCTGCGCGTATGTGGGCCAGACAAGGATCATCAGCTGGCATATTTGCTGCTGTCAGAGTCACGTGTGCCTCAATTTGACGCACGAACCCCTCCGCATCTGGTGGTGTGCTCACTGCTCGGGAAAGAGTGTCCGCCACTATGAGTTCCTTCCCCGGAGTGTAGATCAGTTCAAAATCGTACCTCCTGAGTTTGAGTAAGATGCGCTGGAGGCGAGGAGTCATGTCGTTCAGGTCTTTGTTAATGATGTTGACCAGGGGGCGGTGGTCAGTTTCGACCGTGAATCGTG